>NC_092340.1:191250000-191550000 GCF_046630445.1 Rutidosis leptorrhynchoides | reverse complement strand
TTAGTCAAATGTATCGGGGATGTTACTCCCAATAGGCCTACCCCCAATAATTAAGAATGCATTTAACGAGCAATTAAAAATATCACTGTAGGGACTTTGTTGGACATAGCCAGGTATAGCATAGTTTAACAGTTGGTACTTGTGTCTATATTTTAAATAGTAAAAGTAGCATGTGTCTCACCCCAGTAAATTAAAATAAATTGCGCAATAGTAAGTGGGGCTATGAATTCACCTTAGTAAGTAGGAGAAGAGTTCGTTATTCCTCGGAATAGAAGAGTTGGATGAATGTGAGCAGAAAGTCAACCTAATGACATTTAAGAGTAGTTAAATGTTTGCCCAAGTTTAGGTTTAAGTATAGAAGTGTTTAAGTGTAGTTTGTTTTACTAAGTTCCCATTTTTAGTAAGTTTCCACTTTTAGTAAGTTAGTATTGAACACTAATGAGTTGTTCTTAATAAGTCTACCACTTATTAAGTGTGCAAGTGATTGTATGATTACCATAGTCAGGTTTGACATTGTGCACCATACCCAAACATCTATGCCACCACCGAGTCACCAGAATGATCAATTGTTACCGGTTGGCCCAGAATTTCTTGACCAAAATCTAAGTTTGGCATTCAGAATCCATAAGCGTCCCATAGTGGTACCAAGGATCACCCTAGGCCTTAAGTAGCGTTGACGTTCGAGTAATCCTCACGTTATCGTGAATGACTATTGTAATCGTGGTCAAAATTTTATAATATAAGTATTATAATATAAGTAGTATATTATATGTGTTAGTAATAGCGTAAGTGTTAAGTAGTAGTATAAGTGTACAAGTAGTAGTATGTAGTATAGTATAAGTAGTATTAAGTAAATGATTAGTAGTATTAGGGTTTATTAGTTAAGTAATATTAGTAGTTAGGGTTAGGTAGTAAGTAGTAGTATTAATTAATTAGGTTTAATTAATTAAGGTAGTATTAATGATTAGGGTTTTAGGAAAGTAATGATTAGGTAATGATTAGGGTTATATAATTATTGTTTAGGGTTTAGGTAGTAAATTAGAGTTTAATACATTACGGTTAGGTTTAATTAGGGTTTAAGTATTTAATATATATATATATATATATATATATATATATATATATATATATATATATATATATATATATATATATATATATATATATATATATATATATATATATATAAAGTTTTTTTATACAATCGTATGTATATGTATATATATAAAAATATTTTTTTTTGTATATATGTATATATATGTCGCATATGTATATATATTATGTGTATATATTTTGTTTCCTTTTTAAACACTAACATAATCTTTAACAAATCTGTAAGACCCAAATATTTATGGTACATAATGTATTTATGGTGTACGATGCGTGTATGAGGTGTACGAAGCATGTACGTGTTGCTTGCTCGAACGTCGAAGGAAACTGGACGTTGTCTGAAGTGACAAGGTGTGTACGTATCTTTTCAACCTCAAATAAAGTTTATGTTGATGTTTCAAAGCCTTACCATTGGAAAGAAAATCTTATTACATTTCCAACGATATTTGATTCATCGAAAATGGAGCTACGGTCAAAAAGTTATGGCCAAAACAAGTTTCTGAAAACTGACCTGTAGGTTGGAACGGCGCTCCACCATTTGAATCGGCGCTCCGATCCCGTCTGATGCAATTTTCAGCTTTTTTAAAAGGTTTAAATGAGGGGTACTTTGGTCTTTTCACTAGGGGTCAGTTTGGGGTCATCAAAACTGATCCATTGATCATTTTGGATCACATTTCACCCACACAAACACTCTCTTCAAACCCTAGTGAGAGAAACCCACTTTTAGTAAGAGAGAGCTTGATTTAGAGAAGAAGGAGTTGGATTCTCACTAAAGCTCGGGTTTTAAAGTTGTTCTACTCGTCAACAACATCATTTTGGTGGTATTGGTAAGTTCAAACTCCGAATTACATTTGTTAGATTTGATATTCAAGTTAGGGTTTGAGTTTGATTTGTAGTGAAACCCTCTTAGATGATGAAATGGGTTTATGGTGACTAGTTATTCTTGTCACTTGCCGGGTTTTGGGTTGGTTGACGATTTGGCCTTGATTAGGCTTTAATCTTGAGTTTAATCACTAGGTTTAGTGATTATGGAAGTGTTGGAACCACTTTAGGTGAATTTGGGTTGAATAATTTTGACTAGAGTCAAAATTAGGGTTTGGTGATGATTATGACCCAATTGTCGATTTAATAAGGTTTATAAACTTAAAATGGATTAAGTTGAAGTATAAAACCGAGTTAAATATGTTTTGGTGTCAAAACTTGCTAATGGCGTGATATTGACTTCTTATGGGTTAAATTAAGGTTTAAGTGTCATTTTGGGCAAGATAGGTGTTTAACATCTATGATTGGGTTTGATTAGCATATTAGGACCATTCTCACTTGTGTTAGTGATTATTGGTTAGTTTGGGCACGATTTGTGCTTGGAAGTGCATTTAGGTCGAAATTGCACTAGTAGTCAATTTGGGTTGATTTGTATATCCACCCTAATTGTGTTACTTGTTATGTGATAAATGGAATAGGTACATTCCATCGACGATTTCGGATTATTCGGTGGCATTCTTCAAGATGACAAGGTGAGTGTTAATATCCTATATGCATATGTATGTATAGGATGGGTGCGGGTCGGGTGAAGGGGTTCTCGGTTATAGAGCTCACTTCTCATATAGGCGGAATTGTTGGACTTGTGTATAGGTCCAATTGGTACGGTTGTGCATGTTGGTTGACTACCTTAGCGAGGTGCACACTTTGTGTGTACGTTATCACATGGGCGTGTGATGTGGATTATATATCCCCAATGGCGAAGGGTTAATATTGTGAGTGGAATATCTATGTATGTATGCATATGATTTAGTTGCCCGTAGTAATGGTGTCACATAGCCGTTTTTATGACCATAGTTGTGGGACATAGCCATTTTGTCCAATTGATAATTATGCACATAGCCGTGTTTGTGCATATGGTGACGAGTAATAGCCGTGTTTTACTCCCACGTTGTTGTCCGTATTAATTATTGCACATAGCCGTGTTTGTGCACATGATTGTGAGTAATAGCCGTGTTTTACTCACACATTGATCAAGTGATGCCATAGCCGTTTTTGGAACACTTGGGGGTGATGCCATAGCCGTTTTTGGAACACCTCGGGGGGGGGGGGGGGGGGGTTAGCATGCCATAGCCGTGTTTGGAAGTTAACGGTTGTTATGAACATCGATGACTTGTTTTGCGAAGTCATTCCCTTGCGAAGATTTGGTTTACCGTGGTTATTGTGTTGTAAGCGTAAGCAAATTATGTTATTCGATATATATATATATATATATATATATATATATATATATATATATATATATATATATTGTATACGTATATTGTTGTATTGTCGTGTTGTAGCTAACCCTCTGGGTGTAGTTTATTGGCATTGTTCACATCGTTGTTGGTGAACTTATATTTTGTTGATGTATCTTTAGCTCTTTGCTTAGTGATCTTACGGTATGTTTAGACTAGCTTGCCTTTATGCTTGGATGCTCCGGTATGCGGTATTTGGTTATTTGTGTGGCGTGTCCATTTTATGCATATATATGTATGTAGTATATTCTCACTCACTAAGCGTTAGCTTACCCTCTCGTTGTTGACTTCTTTTATAGATTTGCATGGATGCGGTGGCTCAGGTAAGCGCGGTGACTTGTGGACTTGCGTAGTTGCTTTAAAGGAATGCTTTTGGATTCGATTAGGATTGGGTAGCGTATCCCCAATCGCCATGTTCGGCCTTTATTTTGTGTTAAAAATCATGTGGTTGAGAACTTGTATTTTGTACGAAAGTTGTAAAACGAACGATGTGGGCCCGGTCTCGTAAAACTTATTTTATGAATGGAACGTGTTAGTTTTTCATATATGAATATGTTGTGAAAAGCATTTTGTCTCGCGAAGTGGTCAAACATTTTCATGTTTTTGACTTTTTGGGACAGCAGCCTGTCCAGGCCTTTTTTGCGCGCCGCGCAGAAGTTTGGCCCGCCGCGCCAATAGCTGTGCAACAAAATAGTTTTTTTTTTGTGATACTTTAAGCGGGTTCGAACGTGGTTTGGTTTGGGTTGTTACAAGTGGTATCAGAGTATGGTCTAAGGGATTTAGGTTACTTGAGATAAGTGCCTAGACTTAGACTTTTGTGTGTGCTTAATTGTTGCGGGACTTGTAGGATTACGGGTCAGAATGGGTTATAGTTAGTGCCTTGTTTGTAAGTGGACTAACGTTTATATTAGTAATGAAGATATTATTAATATATTATTGTGTTGTGATAATAATTCTCGCGTGTGTTTTTATCGCGTAGAATTTTGTTTGTGTTTGCTTATATCATCGAGCGAGGCGGTCGTTGTACTAACAAGTTGATACGGCGTGCATGCATAATAAGGACTTGCAAACCTTATTACGGGTGAAAATCGTGTCTAACAAGTGATGTACGATGAGTGTTTAGCAAGATGGGGCGGTGTTGTGCGTGTGGTTTATACGTTCGTGAACTAATCGTTTGCATTCCTTAGAATGAAAACGGAAGATGGATGCGGAACAAGTGAGCCTATTCACGAAGGGAATGAGGAGTTAACGTTAAAGATTGAGGCCGTGTTTGAACAATATGTCTCGGTTTTCACCGGCAAAGTTAGAGAAGTAACCAAGGAGTTGGTCGAAGGACAAATGACGGAAATGGTCCGAGACCAAGTGACTAAAGTTGTAAAGGAAGAGTTTGAAAAGAGGTTTCCCAAACCTCGAGGTAGTGATGATGAAGATGTACTTGTAAGGTTAGGATAACATGGTGCTCATGGTAAGAGGGCACGAAATACGCCTGATGGCGTCAGGAATGTGAAGAAGAGGAGTAAGAAGGGTCACATGCTTACGTGTTATAAGTGTAGGGAACGAGGTCATTTGGCACAAGATTGTACGGTGGTGCCTTTAGGCTCGATCAGGTGTTTCATTTGCCGGATGGAGGGACACCGAAAGTCAGAGTGTTCCGAATCGCATGACGATCGGGTCAGGAGGTTAGAGCGCGAATACATGATGGGTAGTGGAGCGCGGAAGCCCAACAGCGCTACATCAGGTACTTTTAGTACGAAATTATATGTTGTTCGCTTGTAATAACATGCAGTAAGTGAGTAAGTCTTAGCTAAACTTTATTCTCCATTGGAGATAATTCGTAGCTAGCGGAGGGTTTACGTTTATAGCTCCGGTTTGCTCTCAGTAGAGCGTATAAGTGGTGTGTTGTGCCTTGACTCTATGGTGCGAATCCTTGGGCGCTTAGGCATTTTGGTTGGTATCGGGTCGTTAAGCTCGTTCGAGTGAGACCCTTAAGGTTTTAATTGTGTTGTGTATGTTATTGATACGGGTGATGTTCCTAATGGAAGTACCCTATGGTAACGTTTGATTATCGGGCAAAGGGCGTAAGATTTGGTGTAACCAAGCATTCTTTAGTATTTGGGAAGTGTTTCTACCAAGCCATGGAAATGAGTTTTGGTGTTCGGATGCTAGTGCGTGTTCGCTCTCGTGTTGAAGTTGATGAACCATACCATGAGGTTCGACGGGTGGGATGAAACCCGAGAAATCGAGTGTTTCGGATCTCGATGTATGTTGGTAAAGGAGTCTACGTGACGCGACATTAGGTGCCTCTTTTATACCTACTAGCGTGGTGTTCGACTCCGATTATGTTGCGGTTACATTGTACTTAGGGTACCCAAGTGAAACCCTTAGTTACATGAGCGACTAGGTGAAGTTTGACAAGCAATAGCAATTGGATGATTGCGAGAGTGGAATTGTGTAATTTGCGGTACACTTTTCGTTCGAAGTGTTAAGGATTGGTTGAAATCCTTTGTGTGCTCAATATTAGAGCAAGATGTAGTGATGGGTCGTGTGAACCCAATTGTGGATAAAGTCTACCTTTGGTAGCAATGTACGGTTGTATAAACTGCGGTTATGGAACGTAGTTCCAAGTGGGGGAGTTACACCCCCGCACGAGGAGGTTTTGGTGGGAGATTTCGGATGACGCTTTTAGTAAACCGAAACTTGTATCGGGACTTAGATTTGGTCGATTGTGGTAGAGTACAATTTCGGTTAAATTGTACTTATGATTTTGGATTTGAATTATCACCAAGGTGGTAATGTGGTAAATCTCGTTGAGGGATAATGGACGTGTTTGGCAAGCAAGGTGCAATCCCTCAGTTAAACGATGTGTGTGTCGGATTTTCTTTTAGAGAATTATTGTTTTGTACCTATGTTTGATATAGGTAGTTCTTGCTCGATTGTGTGAAGGGTTAGTGGTATCCGTTAGGATTCGCTATGGCGTAGCAGAGCATGATGTTACGCTACTCGTTGTTCGAGGTCAAAAGGGGATCGTTGACTGGTGAAGCATGACCTTCGGGGTCCTCTGACTTCATCAGGAGATCATTGATTGGTGAAGCATGACCTTTGGGGTCCGCTGACTTCATCATGGGATCGTTGATTGGTGGAGCATGACCTTCGGGGTCCGCTGACTTCATCATGAGATCGTTGATTGGTGAAGCATGACCTTCGGGGTCCGCTGACTTCATCATGGGTATAGTGTTATATCGGTGAAGCATGACCGTTGACGGGGTCCGCTGACTTCATCTGGTGTTGAGATTTGGGAAGTGGGTCGCGTGTAGTTTTTTGCCACCCTTCATTTTGTTGGATGTGTGATCTATTGGTTGTTTTATACGCCAATGGTGGGGTCATAAGGACCACGTTGTGTGAACTAACGGTGGTTTTATACGCCGATGGTGGGGTCGTGGGGACCATGTTGTGGGATTAGTGAGGCGATAGCCGTGTTTCGCTCACATGTTGTTACGGGTGTAACAGTAGTCGATTTTTGTGCACCTTGGGTTTAGCGTTGCCATAGTCGTTTTGGGCGCTTTTGGTTTTATCCGTTGCTTATGATGTTATGATAGTGGCGTATTAGTGGCATTGCGCACTACAAAGGATGTTTAGTGGTAAGTGTAATCCGTAAGGATTCATGTGGTGCGATCTTCAACGTTCGGATTGTTGACTTTAGGCTGAGACTTGGTCGCTTTTAGCGTTGTCCTTGGTAAAGGTACGCTAAGGAATTGATATCTCGGTACGAGATTGGTTGAGTTTTTCCCAATATGGGGAAAAGAGCAGGTTTTAGTGCTCGAATGGTGGTTTTGTTAAATCTCGGGTGACGATTTAGTTGTTAAAGGCGATTCATTGGGAAGGATTGCCTAAGAAAGTCGGATTGGAACATATGTTGAGGACCTTTGAGTTTAGGTCCGGATGGTTAAGTGATGAGGATCACGAGGACATGATCGAGTTTAAGTGGGGGAGAGTTGTAAGACCCAAATATTTATGGTACATAATGTATGTATGGTGTACGATGCGTGTATGAGGTGTACGAAGCATGTACGTGTTGCTTGCTCGAACGTCGAAGGAAACTGGACGTTGTCTGAAGTGACAAGGTGTGTACGTATCTTTTCAACCCCAAATAAAGTTTTTGTTGATATTTCAAAGCCTTACCATTGGAAAGAAAATCTTATTACGTTTCCAATGATATTTGATTCATCGAAAACGGAGCTACGGTCAAAAAGTTATGGCCAAAAAAAGTTTCTGAAAACTGACCTGTAGGTTGGAGCGGCGCTCCACCATTTGGAGCGGCGCTCCGATCCCGTCTGATGCAATTTTCAAATTTTTTAAAAGGTTTAAATGAGGGGTACTTTGGTCTTTTCACTAGGGGTCGGTTTGGGGTCATCAAAATTGATCTATTGATCATTTTGGATCACATTTCACCCACACAAACACTCTTTTCAAACCCTAGTGAGAGAAACCCACTTTTAGTGAGAGAGAGCTTGATTTGGAGAAGAAGGAGTTGGATTCTCACCAAAGCTCAAGTTTTAAAGTTCTTCTACTCGTTAACGGCATTATTTTGGTGGTATTGGTAAGTTCAAACTCCGAATTACATTTGTTAGATTTGATATTCAAGTTAGGGTTTGAGTTTGATTTGTAGTGAAACCCTCTTAGATGATGAAATGGGTTTATGGTGACTAGTTATTCTTGTCACTTGGCGGGTTTTGGGTTGGTTGACGATTTGGCCTTGATTAGGCTTTAATCTTGAGTTTAATCACTATGTTTAGTGATTATGGAAGTGTTAGAACCACTTTAGGTGAATTTGGGTTGACTAATTTTGACTAGAGTCAAAATTAGGGTTTGGTGATGATTATGACCCAATTGTCGATTTAATAAGGTTTATAAACTTAAAATGGATTAAGTTGAAGTATAAAACCGAGTTAAATATGTTTTGGTGTCAAAACTTGCTAATGGCCTGATATTGACTTCTTATGGGTCAAATTAGGGTTTAAGTGTCATTTTGGGCAAGATTGGTGTTTAACACCTATGATTAGGTTTGATTGGCATATTAGGACCATTCTCACTCGTGTTAGTGATTATTGGTTATTTTGGGCGCGGTTTGTGCTTGGAAGTGCATTTGGGTCGAAATTGCACTAGTAGTCAATTTGAGTTGATTTGTATATCCACCCTAATTGTTTTACTTGTTATGTGATAAATGGAATAGGTACATTCCATTGGCAATTGCGGATTATTCGGTGGCATTCTTCAAGACGACAAGGTGAGTGTCAATATCCTATATGCATATGTATGTGTAGGATGGGTGCGGGTCGGGTGAAGGGGTTCTCGGTTATAGAGCTCACTTCTCATAAAGGTGGAATTGTTGGACTTGTGTATAGGTCCAATTGGTACGGTTGTGCGTTTTGGTTGACTACCTTGGCGAGGTGCACACTTTGTGTGTACGTTATCACATGGGCGTGTGATGTGGATTATATAACCCCAATGGCGAAGGGTTAATATTGTGAGTGGAATATCTATGTATGTATGCATATGATTTAGTTGCCCATAGTAATGGTGTCACATAGCCGTTTTTGTGACCATAGTTGTGGGACATAGCCGTGTTGTCCAATTGATAATTATGCACATAGCCGTTTTTGTGCATATGGTGACGAGTAATAGCCGTGTTTTACTCCCACGTTGTTGCCCGTATTAATTGTTGCACATAGCTGTGTTTGTGCACATGATTGTGAGTAATAGCCGTGATTTACTCACACGTTGATCAAGTGATGCCATAGCCTTTTTTGGAACACTTGGGGGTGATGCCATAGCCGTTTTTGGAACACCTCGGGGGGGGGGGGGGGGGGGGGGTTAGCATGCCATAGCCGTGTTTGGAAGCTAACGGTTGTTATGAACATCGATGACTTATTTCGCGAAGTCATTCCCTTGCGAAGATTTGGTTAACTGTGGTTATTGTGTTGTAACAGTAAGCAAATTATGTTATTCGATATATATATATATATATATATATATATATATATATATATATATATATATATATATATATATATATATTGTATACGTATAATGTTGTATTGTCGTGTTTTAGCTAACCCTCTGGGTGTAGCTTATTGGCATTGTTCACATCGTTGTTGGTGACCTTATATTTTGTTGATGTATCTTTAGCTCGTTGCTTAGTGATCTTACGGTATGCTTAGACTAGCTTGCCTTTATGCTTGGATGCTTCGGTATCCGGTATTTGGTTATTTGTGTGGCGTGTCCATTTTATGCATATATATGTATGTAGTATATTCTCACTCACTAAGCGTTAGCTTACCCTCTCGTTGTTGACTTCTTTTATAGATTTGCATGGATGCGGTGGCTCGGGTAAGCGCGGGGACTAGTGGACTTACGTAGTTGCTTTAAAGGCATGCTTTTGGATTCGATTAGGATTGGGTAGCGTATCCCTAATCGCCATGTTCGGCCTTTATTTTGTGTTAAAAATCATGTGGTTGAGAACTTGTATTTTGTACGAAAGTCGTAAAACGACCGATGTGGGCCCGGTCTCGTAAAACTTATTTTATGAATGGAACGTGTTAGTTTTTCATATATGAATATGTTGTGAAAAGCGTTTTGTCTAAATACGTCGGGAAGTGGTCAAACATTTTCATGTTTTTGACTTTTTGGGACAGCAGCCTGTCCAGGCCTTTTTGCGCGCCGCGCAGAAGGTTGGCGTGCCGCGCCAATAGCTGTGCAACAAAATAAATTTTTTTTTTGTGATACTTTAAGCGGGTTCAAACGTGGTTTGGTTTGGGTTGTTACAAAATCTTTAGGGTTTTTAAGATTTAACAAAATCTTTATTTTATAAAAATTTCAGCCATATATATATATATATATATATATATATATATATATATATATATATATATATATATATATATATATATATATATATATATATATAATTGTTAGCCCCAATTCTTGCTAAGGTCGATCGGTTTTGTTAGTGTAAGTGGGTTTAGATGTTAAGAACAAGTATTATGATGATAAGGTTGAGAGAATATGTGTGAAAAGTGATACTTGTAGAATAACTCAACTAAAGAGTATAATGGGTGGGAGGTTGCTTTATATACTAGCAACCTCCTTTAGTTACAAGGATGGTAAAATACATTTACCATGGATAAACTAGCTAGTTAACTATTACATTATTACTATTACATTAATACATAAGTAAAACCGCATGCCACAAATAATAAATAATATTTATTGTCAAAAATCTCCCCCTTGGCTTGGGGTTTTTAAAACAGTGTTGGTTGTCAATAGTCTTCCCCTTGGTTATCAACCATCAGTCCTTGGCGTGGGGTTTTCAAATGATGTAACCCTCCCTTAATCATTTTCTTGCAATTTCTTGTGCAACCTTCTTCTGGGCTTTTGATTTCGGTTTGAAACTATGAAGCTTTTGATGCTCTCAGCTTTGAACATGAACTTGCACTTAGGATGAACTGATCTGGGAGTGTTATGATTGATTTGTTTTGTCATCTTCTTTGGTTCGGGCGATGGGGTCTTGATCTTTGACTTTCGACTAACTTTGTGAATTGAAAGTAGCTTGATATGATATTGTGTAAACCTCTTTTGCTCCCCCTCAAATGTTGAGTCGTCTTTTTCGTGACCGTGATTGGTTTGTTTTTGACTCGTGTGTCATTCTCTCTGCATGATGAATATGGTGTACCGTGTTCAGCATGTGTAGCAAGAATATGGCATCCCGTGTTCATCGCAAAATAGCAGAGAGAGCATATATGATTATCATTAGAGAGGGAATGTGTACCTGCTAAGAAGAAACAAAGAGGTTAAGGTAAAAGTTTGATCCTCAAGGAAAACAGGATCTTTTAGAAACCGTTTTTGGTTTTGCAAAATTCAAGCTAGTTGTTATACTAGACAAGTTTAAATCAGGCATGCTAGTTGTTACACTAGACAAGTTTTCTGAAACCAAAACGTTTCCGGATTTGGGGACCTCACCGGTATTGGTAGGTCCAAGTTTAACCTCGGTGGATATTGAGGATGACTGGTCACCAAAGTTCCAGTCCGCGTTAGCAAGCTATCCACCTCCATGATTAAAGTATCATGGGACTTTTGTGCGACTATGCCGCTCTTGGTTATACCAAGTCTTCCAACTATACCTAACAACGCATTGGTGTCGGTAGAAATCAATGTAATGTAGGAAGATGTTACATCGCGTCTTGAATTCATTGATATGTCATGAGGTGACACATCTCTTTCAGTTGTTGCACTCTCTAAGGAGTGTGTGTGGTCAGGCTTAAATGCTGACTAATCGTTAAGGTGATCATCCTTCCAGAGGTCTGATAAATCTACCAAGGTAAGCTTAAGTATTGTCATATTGCCTCTCCGTTGAACTAGACAGATTTCCCTCATCAAGATGAGTCTGACCTCTGGACCCTGTTTGAGTCCCACCTTCTAAAGTAAGGTGTTGATAGAGGATTTTCAGCCGATACGCAGGGTTCCTATTCATGGTTTCTCGGAACCCCTTCGGCAGTTCGAGACACCAACCACTTAATTTGCATCAAGTTGTCTGGTCATTCCGTATTTGAGGCAGTCATCTAGACACATCCTCTTGAGGCAGTCACTAGGACACATCCTCCGTCATTTGGTGAATGTTGTGGTTGAGGAAGTCATATAGACACATCCTCTTGAGACAGTCACCAGGACACATCCTCCGTCATTACTGACATTTGAATCTTTAAACTCCCCCTTGATAGTTGCACATTTTAGCTTTTGTTTCTTGGGAGAGTTATGTGTGAAAATACTGGTTTTACACTGTTATTTGTGCAAAAGCCATTTTGATGTTTAACACCACCTTGAAGTGTGTTTGACACCACATTGAGATGCGGGTTCCACGCAGAAGTATGTAGAAGCCATTTTGGATGGAACTCATGTTGGTTTTAATCCTTTTACCCTCCCCCTCAATATATGACGTGTCATGTTTTCATAAAACCTTTATTTTCTTGGTCTTTTTCTCCCCCTCAAAATATGATTTATTTGGAATTAAAACATATTTTGATAATTTGCTACACAGAAAATATAGGTTTTGGCGATAAAGGTTGTAAGGCAGTTGAGATGCGGGCTATATAAGGTTTTGGTGAAAATCTTCATTGCGGGTCCATTTGGATAAAACCTTCTTTGCAGTGCGGTTCCCATACAGATCTATTATGGGAACCATCATGATCTATATGAGAACCCACATTCCCTCCTTCTCCCCCTAAAAAAAATTGACATTTCCATTGAAATGTTTCTAAGAGAAAGAGAGGAAGACAATTGAGGCGTTGGGTATACACGGATATATGAGCATACACCATATAAGGTTTGGGTGAAAACCTTCTTTGCAGTGCAGGTCCTATAGAGATCTATTATGGGAACCATCATGATCTCTATGGGAACCATCATTCCCTCCTTCTCCCCCTAAAAAAATTTTGACGTTTCTCTACTGAGATATTTTTAAGAGAAATAGTTGAAAGCATTTGAGACGTGGGGCATACACTGAAATATGTGCATACACCATATAAGGTTTGGGTGAAAACCTTCTTTGATTTGCGGGTCCCTTAGAGATCAATTATGGGAACCATCATGATCTATATGGGAACCCACATTCCCACATTCCCTTCTTCTCCCCCTAAAAAAATTTGACGTTTCCAATTTTGATAACCGTCATTTCATTGCGGGTCTCATTGCTCCCCCTAGGCACATGCATTACTCCCCCTAGGAATATGCATTGCTCCCCCTAGACACATGCAGTTGTCAAGTTCATCCAGGAGAAGAAACTCAGATGAGTCGTTTTCAACGGATGGTGATTCGCCTACAACTACTGAAGTAGGTGTACCAAAGGATATGGATTCGAGCGGGGATTGGATGAGGTTGGAGGAAAGAAAGGTTCAAGCAACACATCAGGTCATCTGAGGTTGTGAGTGGGTCATGCCTGAGTGTACATTCAGGTGCCAGCGGGTTACATCCGAGTCTTGAACCATTGTGTCCAAGAACCATTTTGAAGTCAAATCAATTTTTGATAGTCAATTTAGAATACCATTTATAGGCATTGTCGATCTGACTTATGGACATTGAATTCCACTTGGGTCTGATACACGGCGTATCTTTAGAAAGTTGATTTTGTGGAATCAAGGATGGTTGAAAATCTTTTGACATAGCCAGAGAAACGGATCTCGGTTTAAGTTTAAGTAACACAAGCGAAGAGTACTTAATTGGTTTTGAAGAAGAAGTGGATCTTGGTGTTGAAAATGGTTTGGTTGTCCACTTCTTATTTGACACTTGTTTAGCAGAATTATTCTTTGAGTGTTTAGAAACAAGGTCAATTTTGGTGCGCGGGATATTTCTCGGACCTATGGATGGCTTCATGGGTTTATGTGGAAGCCAACCATATTGATCGCGAAGCCCCGTAATCTCCCCATTTTTCCCATAAGTTGTTTCCAGAAACGGACGGTTGAACTTGGTCTTGTAACCGGAGTAAATCTTTTTGCTTGGGAACTTGGATGCTACGGGTAGGGCAACGTTAGGTTCGTTTGGTTTGGGTTGAGTAACATTGGGTTCGTTTGGTTTCGAGGATGTTTTTCTCAGAGTCACCATTGACTTTGGAGAACCTCGTTCTTTTGGTTTGGGGTTAGAGAACCTTTTGGGTGGAGTATCCAGGTGAACTTTTGGTTTCATGGGGGTTTCCTCGATGTCTGTGTAGACTTAGGAGGACCATTGTCTTTTGATTTTGGAGCCTCCAAGGTCTTTGGTGTTTTACGTACAGCAGTCTTTGAGTACATTGAGGATTGGTACACTATGGGTTTGGGATTGGTCTTGGCAAAAGTCACCTACTTTTTCTTGGTCTTGGGTGTAGACGTTGAAGCATTGGACAACTCAGACTTAGTACCTTGGGAACCAACTAACACGTTTGATTTTGGAGTGTCAGTGGAGGTCAGTATGGTCTCAGTACCAGGACAGATCTTGTAAGAACCAGGTTTTGAATATATGGTCTTGGTCACGAAGTCCATACTTTCCAGTGAATCACATTGGTCATGTAAGGTCTCATTCTCTTCCTTAAGTAGATTCACATGAGCTTTTAACTCCTAAATTTCCAAGACAAGGTCATCAATAGAAACTACAACAGAGTCTTTAAAATCATAAGTGGGTTCTACTTTGGGAACTACAGGCATCTTCTCAATTGTTGCTAGAGTTTTCTTGTAGGTCTCACATTTAACTTGAAGATCTATGTTTTCTCGTTCTAGCTTGTCCACAAATTGAGTAAGGTCAGTCTCAACATCTTGAGCTCCTAAAGAGATAGGTTCTTTCTCGGGTTGTGGTTCTACCTTAACTTCTGAAATCTTGGGTTGAGATTCTAAGAAGTGATCTAGAGATTTGGACCTAGATGATTCTAACCTGCATTCAACAATGTCAAATTTGGTCAAAAGAGAATCACTAAAGTCTTTGAGTTCTTGTTCTAGACCTTCACAATTGATGGAGTCATTCACGAATTTTGGGTTTGAGTCCCGTGATTCAGTGTTCTTTGAAATCAATTTACAAAAATTAACAACTTGATTTGCAATTTGATTTTCAAGTTTATGAACATTGGAGACCAGTTTGTTGTTTTGAGATTCAATGACAAAGATTTGGTGTTGTAAAGCCTTAATGATCATTTAAAATTTGAGTTCGTTGTCAAAATATTTGATTTTTTTTGATCAAGTTCATCCTCCAGACTGATGATGTATCCTTCTAAAACCAAGGTTGGTAAATAGATTATACGCCTTTTAGGAATATTTTGAGCATTCAAACTTTCAAAATCATTGAATAAATCGAGAGGTGTGTTATGATATGAACCATCTTTTCTCATGTAATTTGCATTTATTTTGTCATAAATTAACGACACTTCACGTTTCATTTTGTTGATAGATTGGCTATTCTCTCCTCAATCCCACTTTCATTGGCAAAAGTGAGTCTCTCTGGCAAACCTATCTTAATGTATCTACCATCATATAAACAAGGTTCGGCTTTGGAGATCTTGGACTGTATTTGAGGATTTTCAAACCCTAACCCCTGGTGTTTTTGGTAGGAGTTTTTGGGTCGATTCAAGAACAGAGCTTGTTTAGAAATGTGGCCATCTAAGACTACTTTAGCTTGGTCAGCTCTGTAAAATTTTTCTTCAAGTAAACTTAGTTGGGTTTTCAAGTCTATGTTTTCTGTAACTAACTTAGAGCATTCAGAAGTCTTCTTAGCCAGGTCACTCAAAGGCTTTCTAGTGTTCTGTTCTACAGTCTCTAGGAAAAGTTTCTTAGAATCATTAAGCTTCTTAAGTTCTTTTTTAGCGTTGTTAACTTTTTCCATGAGAACTGCATTCCTCAGTTTAAAATCTGTCCTTTCTATCCGTAGGGGTTTCACATTACTTTCTAGCTCTCTTAATTCAGTTACTTTGTCAGCTAGATCTTGTTTTAGTTTCAAATAAGTATGATTTGACACTTTCATTTCCAATTCAGATTTCAACCTAGAGTTCTCATTTTTCAGTTCGCTAATTTGACTAGCAAATGATCTAAGGTCTCTATTCATCTTGGCAAAGTTGTCTACATACATATCAGGTAGTATAGGAAACACACATTCATCATTAAAAGGCACAGATTCAGGTTTAATGGGCAGTTCCATTTGGACAGGTGGGAGTGGGGTATGACAAGCAGAGCTACATGCAATTGTATCATTTTGATCAAGAAGTGTTTCAGGACAACTTTGCAATACATCAGATATATAAGCACAGAATTATTATGCACAGAGTTGTAATATTCATGAGTAATATCAGTGTATAATTGTGCCTCTTCCTCAACATTAGAGGACACGTGATCATCACAATTTGCCATGTTAACAGGACGAGTGTTCAACAAAGGGGTTAAGACAGACAAGGTTTACGAGCAAATCACGAGAAACAACAAATAAACTTAAGAAATATCACTTTTCTCCCCCTCAAAATATGATTCACATGAATCAAATTTTGAAAATGAGGTTACGTTGGTTTTCGTTAACTTTTCCGTTAAGTGTCCGTTAAGTGGCAGATATGAATTTTCCTGCAAAATTTATCGACAAAAATTTATGTCGTAAACTTTTGAGAAATGACCGTATAAGTGTTCAGGAGGTTGAGAAAAAATTTTGAAATTTTCAAAAAATTTTCGTGAAATTTCGTTCAAAATTGTGCGTTTTTGGGTGATTTTCGGGGCCGAAAAATATACATTTTTTCGAATTTTAAAAGGGTTTCAGGCAGGAGGTTTTTGGGCAAGATGTATTCGTGTAATGGTTTTTGAGCAGGAGTTTCTCATGTAAAGTTTTTCGAGCAGATGCTCTTTCAAACAAGTTTTCGAGCAGGTGGTTTCAAACAGGTTTTCGAGCAGATAGATTTCGAGCAGTAAATTTCGAGCAGATGATTTTGATCAGGTTTTCGAGCACCCTTTTAACTAAGTTTTCGAGCACTAAGTTTTCGAGCAGTTAAACACAGACAAGTTCAAAGTCAAGATTTTCGAGCAGTAAGTTTTCGGGCAGGGTTTTTGGTCCAATTTTTCGAGCACAGGACAGTCAGCTTTTCTGTACTTTAGTCCTTTTGTCCCTGGTCAAAGATGCCTTTTGGTGGGTAATATCCACAAAATAATTAATTTTCGGTGGGTATTATCCAAGGGACAAAATTATGGAGCCAAAACTAAGTCAAACTTGGAGCCAAAATCATAAGGTTTTCGGGCAAAAGTGGCACAAACTCAGATTTTCGAGCAGCAATTTGTCACAGAGGTTGGTTTTTGAGCAGCTAACTAGACAAATTCCAGGTTTTCGAGCATTTAATTTCGAATGAAAACACACTAAACTAAGTTTATTCAGGTTGTTTTTAGCACGTTTTTATGTTCTAAAGCCTTTAATAAGTGAGTTTAACTGGTTAATGGGTTGAACGAATCAGTGGGTTTTATTAAGTAAACTGCAAGATTCAAACATAGAGTTCAAGTACATATAAATACACAAAAATTTTAACTTCAAACAGTGGGTTATATGCATGTATATATGTTTGATTTTAAGCACAAAATCAAGTAGTTTAAGTGGTTTATCAACAAGTATGTTAAGAAACAAGTATTAAACTAACAAAAATAACAAGATGAGTTGAGTTATTTAGGTACCTAAATCGAAATAGAGCACAAACACATCAAAAATGCAATGGAGACCTTCGAGCAACGGATCTTCTATGCAAAGAGCTTAGACCCGCTCTGATACCAATTGTTAGCCCCAATTCTTGCTAAGGTCGGTCGGTTTTGTTAGTGTAAGTGGGTTTAGATGTTAAGAACAAGTATTATGATGATAAGGTTAAGAGAATATGTGTGAAAAGTGATACTTGTAGAATAACTCAACTAAAGAGTAAAATGGGTGGGAGGTTGCTTTATATACTAGCAACCTCCTTTAGTTACAAGGAGGGTAAAATACATTTACCATGGATAAACTAGCTAGTTAACTATTACATAGTTACTATTACATTAATACATAAGTAAAACTGCATGCCACAAATAATAGACAATATTCATTGTCAACAATTATATATATATATATATATATATATATATATATATATATATATATATATATATATATATATATATATATATATATATATATATATATATATGGTATACCTATATATAGTATGTATATATCTTGTTACCATTTTTAAACATTAACATAATCTTTAATAAATCTTTAGGGTTTTGGAGATCTAAACCTTTTCTCTCTTTTTTAAACCGTATGTATGTATATGTATATTTATATATTTTTTACATGAACAATATAAATATGATTATGAATAAGATCAAGAACATGAATATGATTATGAACATAAAAATAAATCAAAGATAGAATTAAAAAGATTTGGATCTAGAGTTTTACCTTAATAATGTATGATGAAGATTAACAAGGAAACAATGAGAAAACTTGGTGATGAAGATCAAAGCACTTGAATAACGAAGAACGTACATGAAGATCTTGATGAATACGAAGAACACGATGAAGGTCACTTGAAGATTACTTAAAGATCACTTGAAGATGGTGGTGGTGTGGTGGTGTTCTTGGCCGTGAGCCAAAGAGAGGGAGAGGAAGGGATTGTGATTTTTGAGAGAGGATTGTGAGAATGTTTTGGTACATGAAAGCATTAGCCTAGACCTCTATTTATAGGTGAGGTTAGAAAGATCTAGAATTAGGGTTTAGTTAGGAGTACTTAGGGAACAAGTTAGGATTTAGGGTGGTGGTGTCTTTGGCCAATTTTTACAAGGGTAGAAGAGTCATTTTGCCTTCACAAAAATCGGCTAGGGTTATGTTTAAGGGAGTGAAACTTTTTCGTTTTAGTCCTTGTACTTTTGGTTAGTTAAAATGGCTCCTTATAAGTTAAAGTTTAAATGTTTAAAGGCTACAAGTTTTAGAGTTTTACATTTTGTTCATGGAAGTTTAATAAGCTTTTATTTTCATCTTTTATTAACTTGTCAATTATTGCACAAAGTTAATTAATATGTTTTATAATTCTTAATACTTAACAATTGTTGATTAAAGTTTAATCATTAAGTTTTAATTATATTGTTTGGGCATTTAATATTGGAAAATATAGTATGGAAAAATGAGGGTCGTTATAGTACCTCCCCGTTATTAGAAACTTCGTCCCGTAGTTTTAGGTAGATCTCTTGTTTGCCTCACCAGTTGAGAAGAGATGTGGGTATTTCCGTATCATTTTGTCTTCGCGTTCCCGTGTATGTTAGGGGCTTCTACGCGAATCCCAACGGACTTTAACGATAGAGTTTGTTTTTTTTTTTCACGTGCCCTGGTATAATCGGGGCCCTTACATGAATTCCAGTGAGTGTTAACAATATGGATATTATTTTGTTTACATGTTTGATCTCATGATCCTTAACCTTAATAGGTCGTTTACAAGTGCATTAATGCGGAGATCTTCCAAGGAATAACAAGAGTGTCGTTTGACTAGTTTTCCTTCAAAAGGAAAAATGATATTATATCAGCATGAAATGTATTATTGAGCTTGTTAAGATCTTAAGTGTTTATGCCTCAATAGTAGGGCAGATAAAATAGAGTAGAGTACGTAAAGATTTCAGTTACGTAGTTTGATTTATGGCTGGTGTTTGTTAGAGATAGTACCAACTTCAAGTTTCGAAAGGTAACCATAATACCTTTAGTTTTCAAGAGATGTCTAATAGACAAATGAGATGTTAGTTGAGGACTCATTGACCTCAGGATAATATGAGTGATTAAATGAAAGACATCGTTCAGTATACATGAGAACTTGTCTTTAGAAATAGTTTCAGGATGTAACTTTAAGATTTATGATTTCAGTTTCATGTGGAATCATTGATTAAAACTTGACTAGAACAAGATCTAGTTGCAATCCAAGAGGGAAGAATTGTGTAGAGTATCTTCATAAGTGTTTAAGGTAACTTCTTTAGAGTAGGAAAAGTGTTTTCGCACAAATGGCGAGTCGGCCTATTATTTACTTATGAGTTTAAACGTGAATCATTGATTATAAGGTATTGTTTCTACTATGAAGGAACCTTTGCTTCAAAAGATCGTAGTATTGATGTTTACGAGGGTGTTGTGGTTTAGCCGTGAAATACCGGAAGTAGAAACTTCTTAATGATTAGCATAGCAAGGAAGAGATGATGTATGTAAAGAGGTAAGTCTCGTTCTTGCACGGAGAATGAGAATAAAGGTGATCCAAACACATTGGAGAGCAATACGAAAGTTTTAATAATAAGCCAAATTAATCCTTGAAAGGTTGCGACATTTGATACAACAATATAAACGAAGCGGAGCTGTTAGTAAAACTTGAGTTACGTATAACACGTATTATTTTACGTGAAATAATTTGAATAGTTTTAAAAAGAGTTGATTAAAAGAATGTTTAATTTGATAAAATAAAGGTAAATTGATAAAAATGCGAAAGTATTTATATGATTAGTGAAAGTAATTTTAGAGGAGGTGACGAAATGATGTTCATAGTAAAACTAGGGTTTCTTAAAATTTGTTAAGTAATTTTGATTTAATCAAAGTGAAAATTTGTAGAAGCGAAAGTATAATTTAATATGTACTAGTCAAAATATGTATAGGTAAATTTATGTATAAGATTTTATAGATCGTATAAGTGAAAAATCATTTTCTTTATAAATTCTGGGATAATTTGAAAATAAAGACACGTGTAAGAAATATTTGGAAAACAGGATATTTGTATTTAAGAGTTTATTTGTTTGAGAAAAATTGACTGAAGATTTTAAAATTCCGAAGGATAATTATGTAATAATTGTTTCGAGGTAATGAAAACTAATGAATTGACTCTTATCAGGGCATGAGTACTTGGTCTCAAAATGTTAACATTAAAGTAAGAAGGATGATAATGTAATTATCATCAAATGAGTAAATCCCTCGGATTTAGAGTTATGTATGAAAGAACTTCAAATAAGATTTGCAACTTTAAATCGTTCGAGTGATAGTGAGAGTTAGAGAACTCGGTATGAATAATCTGACAATCGCGTAGTCAAGTATAAACAAATGCTAAAATGGTGACTTTCAACTATGTAATGATCATTTGAATTCAGCCTTAGTTGGCCCGAGAGGAAAGTATGATGGAATTATTTCAATTGTTACAGCAGTTTTTAAGATGTGATGAGTTTAGCTTAAGCCACAACTTGAGATAGTGTATTTCACCTTTGATTTTTGAGTTGACAATGATCGATTATTGTTTGAGTATGGCACCATTACTTGCATGGTGCCAAGTAGTCTATTATAAGTAGATGTACGAGTACAGAAGTTTCTTGACTATGATAGTCAAAACGATACACGTATAGAGGTTCCATTCTTCAAAAGATTATGCATATGAGATATTTATCATCTTGACATAGAAAATGTAATATTGGACATGGTGTTCGTAATATCGACGTTTAGGGTTCAAATGATATGGGTTTTTGAAAGTCATATGAAAATTTACACCGAAAGTGTAATAACAGAGAGGATTTGGATATAACAAGTGATGATTAAGTACCAATGATAAGGAGATATCTATTTAGGATAAATGAATGTAAAATTTCAAGATTCGATTGTTTACAACTTTTATGGTACATGAAAGTTTATTAAATGAGTATGAGATAGATATATAGTTTGATTAGAATGAGTTCTTCATATCTACTAATATCAAGATGATCATTTTTGTAACAACCATCACTTTTCCACTTCCAAATTAATGCCCATAAAGCTCTGTACTTATTATGAATGTAAAACTTACTCGAACAAAACGTTGACCGAATAGTAAATTTTTAGTCGACATTATCTGTTAAGTAAAGTTTGTACATTTTAAATTTATAAGTACTAAACTTTTAAGTAATTAATAAAATGTGATATTTATATAAACAACAAAATATTTGGGAACAATTAAAATTAAATAAAATTATGGACTAAAATAAAAAAAAACCAATAATACTTACCTTGTATAAATGTTATCTAATTAAATAAAATAAATGTTACATATCTAATATAAAAAATAATAATGATAATAATATATATATAAAAATTTGGCCAAATAAAAAAAAAGAAAAAAGAAAACAACTTGATCCCTAAGTAACTATTAATCCTAATCTAAATGGATGAAACAAGTCCTAATCTAGCTCTAACTCCTATTTCAACTTGAGAAATTTGATCTCCATCCAAACTCTAATACTTGCCCTATAAAAGCCCCAACTAGCTCATATTTGTATCACAAAAAAAAAAAAAAAAAAAAATCACAACAATACCTCTTCTCTCTTCTCTTTTTTAGTCGATAGATACAAAACATAAACCACCCCCATAGTAGACTAAACCACTACCTTCTAACATCCCTTATGCTGCTATTTTCTGTAGTTTCACACTTTTACTGCTGCTGCATTTTTAGCAGCCTAACCACCGCCAACGTGCAGCCTTTTTGCTGCTGCTGCTGCTTTCCGACGAAACAACCACCACAGCCACCACCTTGCTGCTGTTATTGGAGCCTTAAAACACCTCCAAAACAGCACATGAACCTGCCTAAACTGCTACTGTTTTCGGCAGCTAAACCGCCACCAAAAGCAGCCCTGCTGCTGCTATTTTTTCGACCCAAATAGGCCGCCCAGTTGCAGCAGTAAACCGCCACATGAATGATTTTCCTACGAAACAAAAGCCCTACTAAACAAAAGTAATATTTAGTATATGATTTTCCTTTAACAGAACACTATATTGCTAAATGCCTTGGCTAATTAGGGTGATTGTTATTTTTACTATGTCACAGTAACATGAATGAGTGATATGGCTTACTTCTCCAAAAGTATATTAAATTAGCTGCAAAATAGCAATTACAATGCAAAAAAAAGTTAAACACTTAAAGAAGAACATACTATGAGGTTAAGTTTTTAAAACTTGAATAGTTGAAGATGCGATCACCTTTCATGATCATAGGACCTTTTAGCCACCATTCTCCTTGTTGCATTGGAATTAAAGCCTTCTCAGTTTCGGGATGAAATATTTTAGCGTCTACATTCAAAAGGGATAAAAACATAATAACGACAAACTGAATATAACTATTTTGGTTTTAATCAAATAAACAATAAAATTGATAAAAATTTAAGATTGCCACTTCTAACTAATTCTCATTAGGTTGATGATTAAAACAAAGATTATATGTTTACGCTAAAATGTGGAGAAACAAAATATGAACTATCAAATTGATATAAATTAGAGTCCTGTTGTGCACCTAATTTGTCGTAGATACAGAAATGGAAGACAAAGTAGATAGAGAGATAAACACGAATCAATGTCACAGAAATCAAATTCAAGCCTACATCATTATCAATAATACCATAAAAATCAATTAGATACTGAATTAGTTGTGATCAAAAACCGCAAGTAAACAATGTTAGTATATACAATCAAAATAAAATGAAGATAAATATATCAGTAGAAACTTAATCTGTTCATTAATGACGGCTTCAGATTCATCAGTGAACTTTTGACAAGCAAATGATTGCCGTGGAAGAGTAGGTGAAAAATTGAGCTCTTTTTTTACAAACCCTCGAATATTGCTGCCGTCGGTGGCCACTGCTCCGCCGCTGCACCTGCTCCGACGCCGACTCAATCGCCGACAATTGTATGATGCTTCTTTACGCCATCCCACTCTTATCATCGATCAACCTTCTAACCACCCCCTCTCTTTATGCACACAAATCGTAACAGTAATCTCAAATTACATGTCACATAAAAAAGTAGATAGCGAGATAAACACGAATCGATGACGAAATACATACAAAATATGAATCAGTTAAATGATGGAAGATGTTTGAGAAGAAACCCTAAATAGGCGATTATCATAGAAAGTTAGGTTATGTGTTTATGTTTAAGATTTAATTTTGGGAAATTTAAGTTAGGGATTTTACAAGAGGGAAAATGAAACGAGAGATTCAATTTTTAATTTTTTTTGGAAAAAGGAGGCATTTAGGCCGCCAAATCTCAAAAACTGGAAAAAAAATATATTGGAGGTGGTATACAATCAAAAATGTGAGGGGTTTTACAGATAAATGTCTTTTTAGTTTGTTTCCTATGACTTTCATATCAATGGTGCTTTGAAGACATATGATAACAGTACCCTAAAATTTATGTCATATCAATTAGTTTTTTAGGATACCACTTTGTAAACGTATCTCTTAGTATAACCCATTTTTCAAATGTCCTATAAAAACATAGTATAATAGAACCTCTATAAATCATGTGTCACATCAAATAGGACTTTAGGACACAAATGTGTAAGCGTATCTCAGAATAGGGCTTAATTTCTAAGTTTCGTATTAAAACCTAGGATAATATGACCATAAAAACTCATGTGTCACATTATATAGCTTTTTAGGACACCACTGTAAAACTGTATAGTTCTTTAGGACACTATTAAAAAGCGTTAAGCTTTTTAGGACATAACTTTATAAGCGTATAGGTTTTTAGGACATCTTATAGCTTATTAGGACACCTCATTATAAGCGTATCTCATACTAGGACCTCAAATATTTAACCGTCCCAATAAATGGCTCGTTAGGACCCTAATTTATGAGGGTCCTAGGGAAAAGGTCCTATAAACTCACTTTTCTTGTAGTGTTTAAAAGATATTTTACTTAAAATAGTACATATTGTACATAACTCTAGTTTTACTAAGAACTTCGTTCCTTTTTAAATTGTCACCTTAAACGACTCGAACTTCTATAAAATTTTCATTGCTTGTTTATATAAAAATTTTCGTATTATTCTACACCACGTAGTAATCACAAATCCTCTTGCCCTTCGAAACTTACCATTGAGTTCATCATGTTCTCAGTAACTTTTCCCTTAGAAGTTTGACCGTTGAGAAGATTTTACTTCTGATATCTCACGGCTAAACCACATCAACCTCATAAAACATCAATTCTATGATTTAATATCTTTTTGGCACAAGAAAGCATTTTTCAGATATTTCCTCACCTGGTGTAAACTATTCTTTGTAGCCAATGATTCATATTTCTTTTCATCCGCACTTAAACTCATAAGTGAATGATAGATCAACTCGCCATAGGTGCGAGAACATCTTTCTCATCAAGAGATCACACCTTTCGTGCGATTTCCTATCAGAAATAAAATTTATGATCCTCGCTATCCTCTCTAGAGGAGTTACCTTAAACGATTATGGTGTTTATGTATTTACACTAAACATTTCTTCCTCACTAGTTACAATTAGATATTATTCTAGTCAAGTTTCAACCACTGTTTCAACATATAGCTATAGATACATTCTGCAAATGTGCTATCAAAAACTCTTTCCAAGGATAAGTTCTCATGTATTATAATCTTTCTTTAATCTTTCATACCATTCTAAGGGCATCTTAGTAATTATGGCTTGCTTTGCATATAAGCCTGATTAGTGACTTCTCAGCTGGAATCTCATTTCGTCTATTCACATTAGACATTTCTTGAAAACCAAAGGTATCATGTCTATGGTTACCTTCCGAAATTTGAAGTTGGTACCATCTCTAATAAACACAAGTCATGCATCAAACTACATGGCTGTGATCTCCAAGTACTTCTCTCTTATTGTATGCCCTAATGGCGACATAAACACTCAAGGTTTCGAATAAACTTAGTAATGTTCATTGCACATTTCAGGTGTCCAACTTACTGAAATGCTTGTACGACTAAAATATCACAATCCCTTTTAAGGAAACCTAGTCAGATGACACTCATGTTATCCCTTTGAATTACCTCCGCATTAATAATAAAATGCACTTCATAGAAGAACCTGTAGAAGTTATGGATCGTGAGATCAAACGCTTGAAACAGGACAACAGTTCCTATTGTAAAAATCCGTTGGAATTCACGTAGAGGCCCCGAGTATACCTGGGAACGTGAAGATCAAATGAGACGAAAACATCCCCATCTCTTCACTACCGCTGATGCATCCGAAGAGTTCACCTAAAACTTCGGGACGAAGTTTTCATTAACAGGCAACCATCACTTTTCCACTTCCAAATTAATGCCTATAAAGCTCTGTACTTATTATGAATGTCAAACTTACTCGAACAAAACGTTGACCGAATAGTAAATTTTTAGTAGACATTATCTGTTAAGTAAAGTTTGTACATTTCTAATTTATAAGTACTAAACTTTTAAGTAATTAATAAAATGTGATATTTATATAAACAATAAAACATTTGGGAACAATTAAAATTAAATAAAATTATGGACTAAAATAAAAAGAACCAATAATACTTACCTTATATAAATGTTATCTAATTAAATAAAATAAATGTTACATATCTAATATAAAAAAAATAATGATAATAATATATATATAAAAATTCGGCCAAATAAAAAAAAAAGTAAACAACTTGATCCCTAAGTAACTATTAATCCTAACCTAATCCTAATCTAAATGGATGAAACAAGTCCTACACTAGCTGTAACTCCTATTTCAACTTTATCAATTTGATCTCCATCCAAACTCTAATACTTGCCCTATAAAAAGCCCCAACTAGCTCATATTTGTATCACAAAAAAAAAAAAATTCACAACAATACATCTTCTCTCTCCTCTTTTTTAGTCGATAGATACAACACCCAAACCACCCCCATAGTCGACCACACCACCACCTTCTAACATCCCTTATGCTGCTATTTTCTGCAGTTTCACACTCCGACTGCTGCTGCGTTTTTAGCAGCCTAACCACCACCAACGTGCAGCCTTTTTGCTGCTACTGCTGTCCGTCGAAATAGCCACCACCTTGTTGGTATTATTGGAGCCTTAAAACACCACCAAAACAACACACAAACCCGCCTAAACTGCTGCTGTTTTTGGTAGCTAAACTGCCACCAATAGCAGCCCTGCTGCTGCTATTTTTTTGACCCAAACAGGCTGCCCAGTTGCAGCTGTAAAGCGCCACCAAACACCCCCTGTTTCTGCTATTTTTCGCCACCCAAAACATCACCTAAAGTTGCTTGGGTTGCTGCTAATGTTCTGCTGTACCTGCGTGACCAAACAGGCCCAAGACCCGCTCATTCAGACACCTTTGCTGCAGCGTTTTTCATCCCTATTTTTACTACTGCTGTACGAGTGTTCCACCACCCTCAACCATCACTTTCTTGATCTTAAAACATCTTAAGGTATCCCTAAATTTCCTAAGTTCATAATACTATTTAGTTTGTATCTTTTTAAGTATTATGTTAATTATTATGAAACTTAATAAAAGTATGATAATATGATCAATGAATTTGTAAAAGTAGAATTATTTGAATATAATTATGATCATGGTAAATATTAATAAGTTATGGTTGAATATATGAACCCATGAAGATTAATAACGTAGGTATTAGTTAAGTTTGTAACATGAATGAATGTGATTGTTATAAAGCTTATTAATTTGAATAATAAAAATCTTGAGTAATGTTATGATTGATGGATAGTAATATAGTTAAGGTTATTAATATGAATACTAGAATGTTTAAAGATCATGAATGTTTAAAAAGATTGTTGAAGATTGATAAAAAGTAGAAAGCATGCATGCATGCACACATAAAGAATGTATAAGTGAAATCGGAAAGATTAAAGTATATGTATATATGTATCATGTTATAATATAATTAAGATAATAATTAAGTAATAATGATAAGTTTAAACATATGGGATAAAATAAAAGTTAGAACTTATCTAGGTTACTTAAACTTTAAACTTAATGATATAGAATTA
Source organism: Rutidosis leptorrhynchoides (assembly GCF_046630445.1). Classification (NCBI taxonomy): domain Eukaryota; kingdom Viridiplantae; phylum Streptophyta; class Magnoliopsida; order Asterales; family Asteraceae; genus Rutidosis; species Rutidosis leptorrhynchoides. Next base: position 191,522,287 of record NC_092340.1, on the reverse strand, counting down.
AGTGATAAGATTAAAAGGTTAAAAAGGTTTAACTAAAGTAATAATATATAATACTATTATAACATAAGAACCTATCTTATATTGTAACACTTTAATTAAACTAAGTTATATTATCACCTATATATGTAATTATTAGGTACATTAATAATTCGTTGTATTATACACGTATAACGTGAAGGTTATAATCGAAAGATAATGTGCACTTTATACGAACCTCACCGCTACTTGTGGCCTAGGGTGGTCCTTGTTGCCATTATGGGAACCGCTTGTGGATCTCGAATGCCAAGACTTAGATTCTGGTCAAGAGTCCTGGGCGCCCGGTAACAACACAAGATCATTTGAGTGACTTGCATGATAGCAACGAAGTTTAGGCAAGATTGTACAACATATTTGTGAAGAATTATAACCCGAACATACTAAAACTATAAACTTACTATAAGTGGAAGCTTTTCATAAATAGTAGGTTTCCAAAAATAGAAACTTCTGAGAAATAGAAACTTTTCTCGAAAACCGTCACTGTTAATATAGTTGCTATATTAATAAACAAACTTTATGTCTATTAGACATTAACTAATCAAATGTTATATCTCTTGGTTGAGATCTCCGTTTTCATACTCCATTCGTACTACTTGCGTGGAATATTTTACTTGCTACTAAGGTGAACTTCATAGCCCCTCTTTTATTTCATAACTGTTTTATAACTTTGGGGTGAGACACATGTTTGTTTTTGAAATGATTTACAATTTAGACACAAGTGTCTAAACTATTTGATATGCAATTTCGTGAGACTTTTATTAAACATGTATTTATTTTTACATGCAAATCCCAGCCATAATATCGTTAATTGCTGGAATTGAAATTTTGCAAGCTTAATTATTGTGAGTAGGCCTATTGAGAGTGACGTCTCTACCCATTGGTGTGATTTTCAAGGGGGTACATAATAATGATTGCCGACACCCGTACAGTGTCAGGGGTTAATGTTTAGTTCGATATTATAACTCATGGCATATTTAATATTTTGATATTTTGAATTAAATCTTGTGTTCTAAAACTTATTATGATTGTTAAACCTATGATGTTCACTCAACCTTTGTGTTGACACTTTAAGCATGTTTGTCTTAGGTGAAGATTAGCTTGTGTGCTGCCCTATGATGCTTAGTTAGCTGTTGCATTGGAGTCCACATATTAGACTTATCATCTGTTATTTACATATGAGTTTCATTATGTAACACATTGTTATGTTTTCGCTGCAAATTCAAATTTGTTGTAAAACATCTCATTTAGAGTTGTTCTCGTTTATACATACTTGGGTTGTGATATTGTGAAGTCATATTTCCCCGACCCTATTTGGGGGTATGACAATTTTTCTCCTTTCATGCCCTTGCATTTGGGTTTTTGAACAGATAGCTTGATAGTTTTCTTTGATTCACTTTCTATTCCATATGTCATGATATTGGAATATTTCTATGAATTACTGTAATATAATCACGTTGGTCACTGTCATTATATTTCAATAATTCATATTTCCATTCCAAGGTCATTCCATAAGGTCAGGATATGTGATCAATGATGATTTCTAATATAGTGTGTTAAGGATAGCAGTAGTCTTAGCTGGATCGACAACATGTCGGTTTTAAGCCAAAACTTTCACTTGGAAAAGTTTGCGTAGAGTTGTTCTTTTTCTTAAGAGTTCAAGAATGAATTTGCAAATGTTGCTCATGTTCTTTCTCACTCTTGGAGCAGATCGAAATGTCATCCATGAAAACAGTTACGAACTTGTCGAGTTATGGTTGGCTAGTTTTAAGTTGCAGTCATTATAGACTTGGTCAACTTTCATATCTTTGAAAGTTATGGAAGTTGTGAAAGTTATGAAATGGACATGGTCAAACGAGAAAGTTATGAAACATCGTGGTAATAGTTGGTGCAGTTGGACGAACCGTGATTCTTCACTAAGTTATAGAAGTCTGATAAGTTTGATAGGTCATAAGTTTGAAAAATTTCAAGCGAGATAAGGAGGAAGCATGACAAGATAATATAAATGAAATGCTTATAATATTAGAAATGAAGGCATAAAATAAGCCTTTTATTACACGTGTTGGAATATCAGAATTTTTTTTAAGGCATTGCCTTTACATAGATAGGAAAATGAAAAATAAATAAATAGGAAAACAAAGAACAAAATAAGCTTCATTTCTTCTCTTTCTCAGCCTCTTTCATAAACTTCTCTGCTTTCTCGTTCTTTTCTTTTTGTTTCTCGTAGAGATATTCAAGATTGTTGTAAAGATCCGTTACACGGCTATTGACGGTGTTGTTATTGTACTCCTTTATGGCAAGCTGATGGTTGATCCAGTTCTTCTCCACCTTCATTCGGGAATCAACTTCTTCTTTCAGATAGGCAAGAGATTGTTTTCCCCAGTGGGTATTGCGTTCTTCCTCAGCCTTCGCTTTCATCACTTTCCCCATCACTTTGTCCATGTTATTCTTCACAAGTTTCTCAAGTCCTTCGGTTTAAGAGTCGAAGGACTCTTTGATGATCTCCTTCAAGATTTTGTTTCCTTTTTCTAGGTTGTTTAGACGCGTTTCTATCCGAGCAACATGGCGTCTGCTATACTCTTTATTCTTATCACAACTTCGCTGAAGGTTGATGAGTTCACACTCCACCATCACGTGCTCAATGTTATTACAAAACGATGGACCGGCTTCACTGGTAGTAGCGGGTTCGGGTTGCTTTCTCTTTAGAGTTGAGTTTTCAGATGATTCTTCAATAGGCTCTTCTTCAGGCTCATAACTTGAGAAGTCACTGTCGTAGTTAGGAAGTTTTTGAAGAGCATCCCATTCAGGAGTACTCATCGGTTTATATACCGGTGAGTGATGAGAGCCAGAGTCAGCAGAATCAGCAGGGCGTTTTCCTTTGCTTTTAGATCTTGGAGTCGGGTGATAATAAGGAGAAGTAGGTAGAGTATCCAGGTTATAATTTGGTGAGGGAGGACCACCAAAGCCATAAGGTGGACTTTGGACTGGTCTTTCAGTGGAAGAACTTTCAGTATCTTTTTCGGTTGGCTTGAAAAGATTCATTTTGTTCGCTTGATGAGAATTAGATATCGTAACATTAGGAAAGAGATTTTGATCAGTTTTAAGATAAGATTATAAAGCATATGTTTTAAGATTACAAGGCAATCCTAAGAGCTTTAAATTCTAAGGCAGGAAAGATTATAGTTTCCTAGATTGCTAAGGCACCCTAGCTAGCAAGTAAGGCACACATAAAGATGCAATCCTAGTTCTCTACAATAGCCTAGTTATGCTCTGATACCACTCTGTGACGTCCTCCAGATAGGGTTTGGAAGAAAACGTCACTAATATCAAATAAACCAACATATTATATTACGAGAACAATACTATATGATGAAAACAAATTTTATTGATAACGCAGCGGAAGAAAATAGAATATCATTATAAGAATTTAAATTACAATGATGTAAATGTTTCAAATGCAAGAATAATAAATAACGATAGTTCTTGAGATCCTATGTCCAAGTAGCATCACATAAGTAGAAGATAAGTAAGCTTGATCAATCAGCACCTGAGACAAACAAGCTAAAGTGTCAACCAAAAAGGTTGAGTGAAATCATAGGTTTAACAAAAGTAGTTATCGTTGTTTTTAGACCACAAGATTTTTTTTTCAAAAGTAGATCACACAGATCTTTAGTTGTTAAAGAAGATCACAAAGATCTTAAAAGTTGATCTCGCAGATCAAAAAGTTATGCCAGTTCGAGATATTTAGACTAAACGTTTAAGTTATGACAAGTTGTTATGTCCTTGTCGGTTTAATTTCATTATCAAGTAATACAAAGACTTAGTCAAATGTATCGGGGACGTTACTCCCGATAGGCCTACCCCCAATAATTAAGAATGCATTTAATGTGCAATTAAAAATATCACTGTAGGGACTTTGTTGGACAGAGCCAGGTATAGCATAGTTTAACAGTTGGTACTTGTGTCTAAATTGTAAATAGTAAAAGTAGCATGTGTCTCACCCCAGTAAGTTAAAATAAATTGCGCAATAGTAAGTGGGGCTATGAATTAACCTTAGTAAGTAGGAGAAGAGTTCGTTATTCTTCGGAATAGAAGAGTTGGATGAATGTGAGCAGAAAGTCAACTTAATGACATTTAAGAGTAGTTAAATGTTTGCCCAAGTTTAGGTTTAAGTATACAAGTGTTTAAGTGTAGTTTTTTTTACTAAGTTCCCATTTTTAGTAAGTTTCCACTTTTAGTAAGTTAGTATTGAACACTAGTGAGTTGTTCTTAATAAGTCTAGCACTTATTAAGTGTGCAAGTGAGTGTATGATTACCATAGTCGGGTTTGACATTGTGCACCATACCAAAACATCTATGCCACCGTCGAGTCACCAGAATGATCAACTGTTACCGGTTGGCCCAGGATTTCTTGACCAAAATCTAAGTTTGGCATTCGGAATCCACAAGCGTCCCATAGTGGTACCAAGAATCACCCTAGGCCTTAAGAAGTGATGACGTTCGAGTAATCCTCAGGTTATCGTGAATGACTATTGTAATCGTCGTCAAAATTTTATAATATAAGTATTATAATATAAGTAGTATATTATATGTGTTAGTAATAGTGTAAGTGTTAAGTAGTAGTATAAGTGTACAAGTAGTAGTATGTGTAGTGACCCAAACTTTTCCATGTTTATATATATATTAAATGAAATTGTTATTTACATGATTAAGTGTTTCCAACATGTTAAGAAATCAAACTTGTTAAGACTTGATTAATTGAAATAGGTTTCATATAGACAATTGACCACCCAAGTTGACCGGTGATTCACGAACGTTAAAACTTGTAAAAACTATACGATGACATATATATGGTGATATATATAGTTAACATGATTTTATTATAAGTATGTATCTCATTAGGTATTTTAACAATGAGTTATATACATAAAAATGAGACTATTAATTTAAGAAACTCGAAAATGATATATATAACGATTATCGTTATAACAACGTCTTACTAGGTACATATGAATCATATTAAGATATTGATACACTTGGTTAATTATGTTAAATGATAAGTAAATATATTATTAAGTGTATTAAATGATAAGTAAATATATTATTAAGTGTATTAACGACATTTAACTGTATATATATCATACTAAGATATATTATATATCATAATATCATGATAATATAACAATTTCACATCTCATTTGTTATAATAAATAATGGGTTAACAACATTCAACAAGATCGTTAACCTAAAGGTTTCAAAACAACATTTACATGTAACGATTAACGATGACTTAACAACTCAGTTAAAATGTATATACATGTAGTGTTTTAATATGTATTCATACACTTTTGAAAGACTTCAAGACACTTATCAAAATACTTCTACTTAACAAAAATGCTTACAATTACATCCTCGTTCAGTTTCATCAACAATTCTACTCGTATGCACCCGTATTCGTACTCGTACGATACACAGCTTTTAGATGTATGTACTATTGGTATATACACTCCAATGATTAGCTCTTAGTAGCCCATTTGAGTCACCTAACACATGTGGGAACCATCATATGGCAACTAGCATGAAATATCTCATAAAATTACAAAAATATGAGTAATCATTCATGACTTATTTACATGAAAATAAAATTACATATCCTTTATATCTAATCCATACACCAACGACCAAAAACACCTACAAACACTTTCATTCTTCAATTTTCTTCATCTAATTGATCTCTCTCAAGTTCTATCTTCAAGTTCTAAGTGTTCTTCATAAATTCCAAAAGTTCTAGTTTCATAAAATCAAGAATACTTCCAAGATTACAAGTTTACTTCCAAGTTTTCTAAATCCATTCCAAGTAATCATCCAAGATCAAGAAATCTTTGTTACTTACAGTAGGTTATCTTTCTAATACAAGGTAATAATCATATTCAAACTTTAATTCAATTTCTATAACTATAACAATCTTATTTCGAGTGGAAATCTTACTTGAAATTGTTTTCGTGTCATGATTCTGCTTCAAGAATTTTCAAGCCATTCAAGGATCCTTTGAAGCTAGATCTATTTTTCTCATTTCTAGTAGGTTTATCCAAGGAACTTGAGGTAGTAATGATGTTCATAACATCATTCAATTCATACATATAAAGCTATCTTATTCGAAGGTTTAAACTTGTAATCACTAGAACATAGTTTAGTTAATTCTAAACTTGTTCGCAAATAAAAGTTAATCCTTCTAACTTGACTTTTAAAATCAACTAAACACATGTTCTATATCTATATGATATGCTAACTTAATGATTTAAAACCTGGAAACACGAAAAACACCGTAAAACCCGATTTACGCCGTCGTAGTAACACCGCGGGCTGTTTTGGGTTAGTTAATTAAAAACTATGATAAACTTTGATTTAAAATTTGTTATTCTGGGAAAATGATTTTTATTATGAACATGAAACTATATCCAAAAATTATGGTTAAACTCAAAGTGGAAGTATGTTTTCTAAAATGGTCATCTAGACGTCGTTCTTTCGACTGAAATGACTACCTTTACAAAAACAACTTGTAACTTATTTTTCCGACTATAAACCTATACTTTGTCTATTTAGATTCATAAAATAGAGTTCAATATGAAACCATAGCAATTTGATTCACTCAAAACGGATTTAAAATGAAGAAGTTATGGGTAAAACAAGATTGGATAATTTTTCTCATTTTAGCTACGTGAAAATTGGTAACAAATCTATTCCAACCATAACTTAATCAACTTGTATTGACCTATCATGTCGACACATCTATATATATTTCGGAACAACCATAGACACTCTATATGTGAATGTTGGAGTTAGCTATACAGGGATGAGGTTGATTCCAAAATATATATAGTTTGAGTTGTGATCAATACTGAGATACGTATACACTGGGTCGTGGATTGATTCAAGATAATATTTATCGATTTATTTCTGTACATCTAACTGTGGACAACTAGTTGTAGGTTACTAACGAGGACAGCTGACTTAATAAACTTAAAACATCAAAATATATTAAAAGTGTTGTAAATATATTTTGAACATACTTTGATATATATGTATATATTGTTATAGGTTCGTGAATCAACCAGTGGCCAAGTCTTACTTCCCGACGAAGTAAAAATCTGTGAAAGTGAGTTATAGTCCCACTTTTAAAATCTAATATTTTTGGGATGAGAATACATGCAGGTTTTATAAATGATTTACAAAATAGACACAAGTACGTGAAACTACATTCTATGGTTGAATTATCGAAATCGAATATGCCCCTTTTTATTAAGTCTGGTAATCTAAGAATTAGGGAACAGACACCCTAATTGACGCGAATCCTAAAGATAGATCTATTGGGCCTAACAAACCCCATCCAAAGTACCAGATGCTTTAGTACTTCGAAATTTATATCATATCCGAAGGGTGTCCCGGAATGATGGGGATATTCTTATATATGCATCTTGTTAATGTCGGTTACCAGGTGTTCACCATATGAATGATTTTTATCTCTATGTATGGGATGTGTATTGAAATATGAAATCTTGTGGTCTATTGTTACGATTGAATATATATAGGTTAAACCTATAACTCACCAACATTTTTGTTGACGTTTAAAGCATGTTTATTCTCAGGTGAATACTAAGAGCTTCCGCAGTTGCATACTAAAATAAGGACAAGATTTGGAGTCCATGTTTGTATGATATTGTGTAAAAACTGCATTCAAGAAACTGATTTCGATGTAACATATTTGTATTGTAAACCATTATGTAATGGTCGTGTGTAAACAGGATATTTTAGATTATCATTATTTGATAATCTACGTAAAGCTTTTTAAACCTTTATTTATGAAATAAAGGTTATGGTTTGTTTTAAAAATGAATGCAGTCTTTGAAAAACGTCTCATATAGAGGTCAAAACCTCGCAACAAAATCAATTAATATGGAACGTTTTTAATCAATAAGAACGGGACATTTCAGTTGGTATCCGAGCGTTGGTCTTAGAGAACCAGAAAATTTGCATTAGTGTGTCTTATCGAGTTTGTTAGGATGCATTAGTGAGTCTGGACTTCGACCGTGTTTTCTTTAAAAATGATTGCTTAACATTTTTGTTGGAAACTATATATTATTAACATGTATATATTATGTGATATATTAATCTCTTAAAATGTTTGATATTGTGTGATAGATGTCTACCTCTAGCACAAATCCCATTGACTCAACTAATAATAACGAAGAGTCGAATATATATTGGACTGATTCACAAGTTCCCGAAGAAGAACCGGAAGAAGAATCAGAACCGGAAGAGGAGGAACCGGAGGAGGAAATAGAACCGGTGGGGGAAATAATAAAACGGTTAAGTAAAAGAAAATCCTCAACCAACCGACCAAGGTTAATTATGGTCGATGGTGTTTTCGCCAAGGAAGCAAAATATTGGGAGGATTACCAATTCTCCGATGAATCGGATTCCGACGAGAATTCCGATGATGTTATAGAAATTACCCCAACTGAATTTAAAAAGGCAAAAGAAAATAATAAGGGAAAGGGCATAAAAATAGAGAAATCTAATTCCAACCCCGATGAACTTTATATGTATCGTCAACCCCCGAAGCCCTTAAGTTGTAACAATGACCCGGGAACCTCTAAACTACCAGGTTTTTCTAAACCGTTGTGGAAAACGACAGCTCGTATTAGGGGAACATCATATATCCCTAGAAACTTGGCAAAAAGAACCAAAATCGAAGAAGAAGAAACGAGCGAGTCGGAATAAGATAGTTGTACTCGTGTGGTGTAATATATGTAATATAGTGTGCTTATGCTTTATGATATATGTAAAAATTGCGTGTATTAATAAGTATTTTTTTTTATGAATCTAACTCTTGTCTATTTTACAGTATAAAAACACAAAATGGATAGACAGCCCAATATTTTAAGAGACCTACCCGGAGACATGATTGATGAAATCTTGTCTAGAGTCACTCAGAAATCTTCGGCACAACTATTTACGGCGAAATCAGTTTGTAAGACATTCGAAGAACGTTCCAAGAATGTCTTGGTTTACAAGAGACTCTCGTTTGAAAGATGGGGGATATCACATTGGGAAACCCATAAGTTACGATGTGTTTACTTTGACGCATATATTGCGGGGAACCCAAATGCTATTTACACAACGGGTTAAGAAATTATTTTGACTCAATGTATCCGAATATAGGACTTCATGATTTAGAAAAAGCAGCTAACATGAAACATAAAGAAGCATGGTATGCTTACGGGTTAGTAATGTTCGCTTCTCACCAAAGTGAGAAAAAGAACATCGGGCTACAACTATTAAACAAAATGTTCCCACAAGTGACGGAGTCGGTAATTGGGGTAAGAAATGAGGTTTTTAGGTTGTTACGAGACTGTTGGTCATTACGTAACCCTCGTCCCTTTGACGACGTTACAACACGCTGTCTTATCAACGGCCATAACGGTTATGTTCCACAAGACCAAGGATGGGAAGTAGTCCTAGTAAAACCAGAATGCATGACTTGTTTCTGGACGTATGAATTACGTGTCTTTATTGCCTTTGCTGAACAACTTGTGTACTAGCTAGAATTATCTTCACAACTATCTTGTATCAAAGTTATTGTGTGCTATATTTCATGCTTTATGTAAAATAAGCGGTATTGTAAGTTTGTAAAATATTGTATAAAAGTTTGAACGCGAAATATTATTATAATCAGTTTTTCATATAGAATTGTAGTAGTTGAATTGTATATTAGCTACTAAGTATGAACTTAACGGGTAGGTACTACCCGAATTTAAACTTATAAAACGCTAATATGAAGAAAAAGCTTTTATAAATGAGTTCATATTATGCTACGAAATACTATTAACTACTCTTAATATTCGGTATGATTAACTTATTCCATTTGACTATTTTGAAGGAAATGGCACCGACTACTCGACACACCGTGAATATGAATGAAGAGGAATTCCGTACTTTTCTAGCTTCAAACATAGTCGCAGTACAGGCTGCGCTACATAATAAACAATAATCTTGGATCTAGCAGTACAATAAATCGTGTAGGATGCACCTACAAAGAATTCACAGCCTGCAAACCTTTGGAATTTGATGGAACCGAAGGACCGATCGGATTGAAACGGTGGACCGAGAAGGTCGAATCGGTGTTTGCCATAAGTAAGTGTACTGAAGAGGACAAAGTGAAGTATGCTACGCATACCTTCACAGGTTCTGCATTAACATGGTGGAATACCTATCTAGAGCAAGTGGGACAAGATGATGCGTACGCACTACCGTGGTCAGCATTCAAGCACTTGATGAACGAGAAGTACCGTCCCAGAACCGAGGTCAATAAGCTCAAGACAGAACTTAGAGGGTTACGAACCCAAGGATTTGATATTACCACGTACGAAAGACGATTCACAGAATTGTGCCTATTGTGTCCGGGAGCGTTCGAAGATGAGGAAGTGAAGATCGACGCGTTTGTGAAAGGATTACCGGAAAGAATCCAAGAAGATATAAGTTCACACGAGCCCGCCTCTATACAACAGTCATGTAGAATGGCTCACAAACTAGTGAACCAGATTGAGGAAAGAATTAAAGAACAGACGGCTGAAGAGGCCAATGTGAAGCAAGTCAAAAGAAAGTGGGAGGAAAACGGTGATAAGAATCACCAATACAACAACAACAGCAATTACAATAATAATCGCAACAATTATCCCAACAATCGCAACATCAATCGCAACTACAACAAACGGCCCAACAACAACAACAACAACAACAACAACAACAGCAACTACAACAATCATCCCAACAACAATAACAACCGCAACAACAACAACAATCAGAAGCAGCTATGCCAAAGGTGTGAAAAGTATCACTCGGGGTTCTGCACCAAATTTTGCAACAAGTGTAAAAGAAATGGTCATAGCGCGGCAAAGTGTGAGGTCTACGGACCAGGGGTTAACAGAACGAAAGGAACAAATGGTGTCAGAACGAGTAATGGCGGAGCAAGTAGTGTCGGAGCAAGTTATGCCAATGTAGTTTGTTATAAATGTGAAAAACCGGGCCACATTATTAGAAATTGCCCGAACTAGGAGAACACGAATGGACAAGGCCGCGGAAGAGTTTTCAATATTAATGCGGCAGAGGCACAGGAAGACCCGGAGCTTGTTACGGGTACGTTTCTTATTGAAAATAAATCTGCTTACGTTTTATTTGATTCGGGTGCGGATAGAAGCTATATGAGTAGAGATTTTTGTGCTAAATTAAGTTGTCCATTGACGCCGTTGGATAGTAAATTTTTACTCGAATTAGCAAACGGTAAATTAATTTCAGCAGATAATATATGCTGGAATCGAGAAATTAAACTGGGTAGCGAAATATTTAAGATTGATTTGATACCAGTAGAGTTAGGGAGTTTTGATGTAATAGTTGGCATGGACTGGCTGAAGAAGGTGAAAGCAGAGATCGTATGTTATAAAAATGCAATTCGCATTGTACGAGAAGAACGAGAACCCTTAATGGTGTACGGAGAAAAGGGCAACATGAAGCTACATCTTATTAGTAATTTGAAGGCACAAAGCCTAATAAGAAAAGGTTGATATGCTGTTCTAGCACACATCGAGAAAGTACAAACTGAAGAAAAGAGCATCAATGATGTTTCCATCGCAAAAGAATTTCCCGATGTATTTCCGAAAGAATTACCGGGACTACCTCCACATCGATCTGTTGAATTTCAAATAGATCTTGTACCAGGAGCTGCACCAATAGCTCGTGCTCCTTATAGACTCGCACCCAGTGAGATGAAAGAATTACAAAGTCAGTTACAGGAACTTTTAGAGCGTGGTTTCATTCGACCAAGTACATCACCATAGGGAGCTCCTGTTCTGTTTGTGAAGAAGAAAGATGGTACATTCAGGTTGTGTATCGACTACCGAGAGTTGAACAAACTTACCATCAAGAACCGCTACCCACTACCGAGAATCGATGACTTATTTGATCAACTACAAGGCTCGTCTATTTATTCGAAGATCGATTTACGTTCTGGATATCATCAAATGCGAGTAAAGGAGGATGATATTCCAAAAACTGCTTTTAGGACGCGTTATGGTCATTACGAGTTTATGGTTATGCCGTTTGGATTGACTAACGCACCAGCTATGTTCATGGACCTTATGAACCGAGTGTGTAGGCCATATCTTGACAAGTTTGTCATTGTTTTCATCGATGACATACTTATTTACTCAAAGAATGATCAAGAGCACGAAGAACATTTGAGAAAAGTGCTAGAAGTATTGAGGAAAGAAAAACTGTACGCTAAGTTTTCAAAGTGTGCATTTTGGTTGAAAGAAGTTCAATTCCTCGGTCACATAGTGAACAAAGAAGGTATCCAGGTGGACCCGGCAAAGATCGAAACCGTTGAAAAGTGGGAAACCCCAAAAACTCCGAAGCATATACGTCAATTTTTAGGATTGGCTGGTTACTACAGAAGATTCAACCAAGATTTCTCCAAAATAGCAAAACCCTTGACTGCATTAACGCATAAAGGGAAGAAATTTGAATGGAAGGATGAACAAGAGAAGGCGTTTCAATTATTGAAGAAAAAGCTAACTACGGCACCTATATTGTCATTGCCTGAAGGGAATGATGATTTTGTGATTTATTGTGACGCATCAATGCAAGGTCTCGGTTGTGTATTAATGCAACGGACGAAGGTGATTGCTTATGCGTCTAGACAATTGAAGATTCACGAGCAAAATTATACGACGCATGATTTGGAATTAGGCGCGGTTGTTTTTGCATTAAAGACTTGGAGGCACTACTTATATGGGGTCAAAAGTATTATATATACCGACCACAAAAGTCTTCAACACATATTTAATCAGAAACAACTGAATATGAGGCAGCGTAGGTGGATTGAATTGTTGAATGATTACGACTTTGAGATTCGTTACCACCCGGGGAAGGCAAATGTGGTAGCCGACGCCTTGAGCAGAAAGGACAGAGAACCCATTCGAGTAAAATCTATGAATATAATGATTCACACTAACCTTACTACTCAAATAAAGGAGGCGCAACAAGGAGTTTTAAAAGAGGGAAATTTAAAGGATGAAATACCCAAAGGATCGGAGAAGCATCTTAATATTCGGGAAGACGGAACCCGGTATAGGGCTGAAAGAATTTGGGTACCAAAATTTGGAGATATGAGAGAAATGGTACTTAGAGAAGCTCATAAAACCAGATACTCAATACATCCTGGAACGGGGAAGATGTACAAGGATCTTAAGAAACATTTTTGGTCGCCAGGTATGAAAGCCGATATTGCTAAATATGTAGGAGAATGTTTGACGTCTTCTAAGGTCAAAGCTAAACATCAGAAACCATCAGGTCTACTACAACAACCTGAAATCCCGGAATGGAAATGGGAAAACATTACCATGGATTTCATTACTAAATTGCCAAGGACTGCAAGTGGTTATGATACTATTTGGGTGATAGTTGATCGTCTCACCAAGTCAGCACACTTCCTGCCAATAAGAGAAGATGATAAGATGGAGAAGTTAGCACGACTGTATTTGAAGGAAGTCGTCTCCAGACATGGAATACCAATCTCTATTATCTCTGATAGGGATGGCAGATTTATTTCAAGATTTTGGCAGACATTACAGCAAGCATTGGGAACTCGTCTAGAAATGAGTACTGCCTATCATCCACAAACTGATGGGCAGAGCGAAAGGACGATACAAACGCTTGAATACATGCTACGAGCTTGTGTTATTGATTTCGGAAACAGTTGGGATCGACATCTACCGTTAGCAGAATTTTCCTACAACAACAGCTACCATTCAAGCATTGAGATGGCGCCGTTTGAAGCACTTTATGGTATAAAGTGCAGGTCTCCGATTTGTTGGAGTGAAGTGGGGGATAGACAGATTACGGGTCCGGAGATAATACAAGAAACTACCGAGAAAATCATCCAAATTCAACAAAGATTGAAAACCGCCCAGAGTCGACAAAAGAGCTACGCGGACAGTAAAAGAAAAGATATAGAGTTTGAAATTGGAGAAATGGTCATGCTTAAGGTTTCACCTTGGAAAGGCGTTGTTCGATTTGGTAAACGGGGGAAACTAAATCCAAGGTACATTGGACCATTCAAGATTATAGATCGTGTCGGACCAGTAGCTTACCAACTGGAGCGACCTCAACAACTCGCGGCTGTACATAACACTTTCCACGTCTCAAATTTGAAGAAATGTTTTGCTAAAGAAGATCTCACTATTCCGTTGGACGAAATCCAAATCAATGAAAAACTTCAATTCATTGAAGAACCCGTCGAAATAATGGATCGTGAGGTTAAGAGACTTAAACAAAACAAGATACAGATTGATAAGGTTCGATGGAATGCTCGTAGAGGACCCGAGTTCACCTGGGAGCGTGAAGATCAGATGAAGAAGAAATACCCGCATTTATTTCCAGAAGATTCGTCAACACCTCCAACTGCTTAAAATTTCGGGACGAAATTTATTTAACGGGTAGGTACTGTAGTGACTCGAACTTTTCCATGTTTATATATATATTAAATGAAATTGTTATTTACATGATTAAGTGTTTCCAACATGTTAAGCAATCAAACTTGTTAAGACTTGATTAATTGAAATAGGTTTCATATAGACAATTGACCACCCAAGTTGACCGGTGATTCACGAACGTTAAAACTTGTAAAAACTATACGATGATATTGTAAGATCCTGTTTTCTTTTTGGGTTTGGACGCCGTACAAACATTTGGGACGCCGTCCCAGTTTGAAGACCTGGACGCCGTCCAACAATTTGGGACGCCGTCCCAGATCGAAGACCTGGACGCCGTCCAACATTTTGGGACGCCGTCCAGAATGGCTGGCAGGCATGTCTTTTTGCTTTTAAATATCTTAGATGGGTAAATTGGTAATTTCACTTGGTGGACGAAATTAAAGGCCCTGGATCAGTTTGGTTGAGCCTCATTACTCCATTCCTAACCACCAAACTTCATCCACTTAAATCCTAGTGAGAGAGTGTGATTCAAGTGTGAGAAAGCTCAAATCGGAGAAGAAGAAGCTTGTTTCGGGTTTTAGCTCGAGCATTAAAGTTGTTCATCTCCTCGTTAGCTTCGTTTTGATTGTTGTGGTACGTTACATTGACATTGCAAGTTCGGTTATCTTACACGAAGACTTTAAGGTGAGTGGAATAATTATATGCGTATGTATATAATGTATCTATTTGTTGTAGCGTGAAAGGTGTAGTGTCGAGGTTTTAAGACACCACGTTTCACATGAAGAGTGTAGCATCGAGGTGTTAAGATGCCACTCGGGTGTAGCATCGAGGTGTTAAGATGCCACCTAGGAGTGTAGTGTCGAGGTGTTAAGACACCACTCCGTAAAATAATGAGTGATGCATCGAGGTGTTAAGATGCCACTCGGGGTGATGTGCCGAGGTGTTAAGGTGCCACCCTAGGTGTTAGTGGTGCGAGGTGTTAAGTGCCCAAACGGATGTTACGAACACCGATGGCGTTTTCGCGAGCGCCATTCCCTTGTACTATTGGTTAACCATGGTTATTTATGTTGTAAGCATGTTATATTATTCGAGTTATATTTATATGCGGTTGTTATGCTAGCTTGGGGGTATTGGCGAATTATAGCTTGTTATTGTGACGATAAGCTAATGTTGTTTGCTAGCATGTTTGCGGTTGTGTAAGTGTATGCAAGTAGGTATAATTATATATGTATTCGTATAATTATTGTATTCACTAAGCTTTGCTTACCCTCTCGTTGTTTACTTTTTTTATAGGCTCGGGTGTTGACAAGGGTAAGAGCGTTCAATTGGATTAGTGATCTCCCGCTTGTTTTGTTAGGGGATGCTTTTGGGTGTTAGCTTTTGGAGTTCGACCGAGATTGGGTAGTTTAACCCCAAACACCATGCTCTAGCGTCGTTTGGAACTTAAACTTATATTAGGTCGAAACTTTTATTTTTGAACGAAACTCGTAAAATGGCCGATGTGGGCCCGATGATGTAAAACTTGATTTGATGATGAAAATCTCTTAGTTTCACTTATATTGACTTGTGGTAAAAAGGTTCTCGTTTGAAAGTGTCGGGAAGCGGGTTTTCCGCTCGTGTGAGTTGGATCCGTGATCAGTAGCTGGAAGACCATTGGGATGTCGTCCCAATTGCTTGGACGCCGTCCTAGTTATTTGAGCTGGACACCGTCCCAAATGTTTGGACGCCGTCCCACCTTTCTGAGCTGGACGCCGTCCAGGATTCTGGACGCCGTCCAGATGCACTGACATACAAAAAAAAAAAATTTTGGGTACGCGCTTTGAGTTTATGAAGTCGGGTTGTTACAAGTGGTATCAGAGCATGGTCTAAGGGATTTAAGTGACTTGAGATAGGCGCCTAGACTTAGACTTTTGTGTGCGCATTTATGCGGGACTTGTAGGACTTTGGGTCGGATCGGGATGGTTAGTGCATAGGTTTATGTGAACTAATCATGTGCTAATTGTTGTGTTGTGTTTAGCAATCATCAAGCGAGATGGACGTTGTACTAGCGAGTTAACGCGACGTGCTCGCATAGTAATGACTAGCTACCATCACTACGAGTGCAAATCGTGTCAAACAAGTAATGTACGACGATTGTTGAGCGAGATGGAGTAGTGTGGCGTATATGTATGTATATATGTAATCTGTCCTTCCGTTTTGTGGTTTAACCTAATTCGTTTTATAGAATGAAGACGAGAAATGGTCCTGATCATGATAACGGAAGTACAAGCGAGGACGCCGAGTTCTCACCCAAGGTCGAGGCCGTCTTTAAGAATTAAAAGCGGATTTTCTTGCGGACGTTCGAAAGGTTTTTCAAGATTCGGTTGATGAGCAAATAACCGATCTAATTAATGAACGAATGAAGGCCACTATCGAAGAGGCCCTTGACGCTAGGAATATCTACCCTCGCGGTGAAGGAGGTGAAGGAAGGCGGGACTTCCACTACAAGAACTTCAAGGATGCTCAACCCCCGATGTTTAATGGGGTGCGGGATCCTTTAAAAAGTACATGTTGGATCTCCGATATTGAGGGAGCTTTCCGTACCGCGGAATGTCCTCCCGAAAAGAAGACGAGGTATGGTTCTAGCATGTTACGCGAAGAAGCTAAGTTGTGGTGGGACGATAAAATTAACTTGTTTGGTGAAGAACAATGTATGGGCTTGACATGGGAGGAGTTCAAGAAAGAATTTTTCAGAGAATACCGAACTTCATCCGATCTCGATAGAATCCGGGACGAGTTGCACCATTTGCAACAAGGTTCCATGGATTTGGTTACCCTCAAGTCTACATTCTTGGCAAAGACTCGTTTTTGCCCGGAATATGTTGGTGATGATCATATGCTCATGAAGGATTTCTACCGTACTTTGAATGATGAGTACAAGGGGAAGATTAGTCGGGGTATGGCTAAGACTTTTGATGAATTGTTTGAGTTGGCTCGGGGTGTTGAGCCGGAGGTTCCAAGAAAGAGTGATTTCATGTTTTCCAAAAGAAAGTTTAAAGGTTTTAGTTACTCTAACGCCTCAAGCAAGAAGAGCAAGAGCAAGAGGGGGGCCGAAAGTGTCAATAGTGCAAAGAAGGGCACAACCGGTGGGTTTTCTTATACGTGCTACAATTGTGGGCAACCGGGTCATATGGCTCGTGAGTGTCCGAAACCACGTTCCAGAAACAAAATCACTTGTTTTAATTGCGGCAAAGAGGGGCATAAGAAGCCGGAGTGTCCCGATTTGCGAAATGACAATGTGAAACGGTTAGAGAAGGCGGCGGGTACGGCTAGGGGTCGCAACTATTTGATGACCAATGATGAAGCCAAACAATCGCACGAAGTTGTCTTAGGTACTTACATGGTTAATTCTAATCCGGCAAGGATTCTTTTCGATAGCGGTGCAAATTTGTCGTTTGTGTCTCCTAAATTTGTGCCTAAACTTAATAGACCGTTAGCTAAGTTAAGTCGTCCGATAGAAGTCGAAATAGCGGATGGCAAGACGGTGCTAGTGGTTGATGTGTGTAAAAATTGTGATGTTGTTTTTGGTGCCGAAACCTTTAAAATTGATCTTATTCCAATGACCTTGGGCGACTTTGATATTGTCGTTGGTATGGATTGGCTCGATCGTTATAGAGCCGATATTGCAAGCCATCATAAGTTTATTCGTGTGAAGACCCTAAGTGGGGGAGAGTTAATTATTCATGGTGATAAGCGAAGGAGACCGGTGCCGATATGCACTTTTGCACGGGCACGTCATTTTGTTGTTAGTGGTGGCATGGCTTTCCTTGCTCTTGTTGTTGATACTCGTAATGAGCCACCACCTATTCGTGAAATTCCAGTTGTTAGTGAATTCGAAGACGTTTTTCCGGACGAATTACCGGGTGTTCCGACGGAAAGACAAGTTGAGTTTCGTATTGAGTTGGTTCCGGGAGCTACTCCCATTGTTAAAACTCCTTATCGTTTAGCACCAACGAAAATGCAAGAGTTGTTAAATCAAACCCAAGAGTTGCTCGAGAAGGGTTTTATTCGACCGAGTGCTTCGCCATGGGGCGCTCCGGTGTTATTTGTGAAGAAGAAAGATGGTAGTATGCGTATGTGCATTGATTACCATGAGTTGAATAAAGTGACGATCAAGAATCGTTATCCATTACCTAGGATTGACGATTTATTTGATCAACTTCAAGGTGCAACGTATTTCTCTAAGATCGACCTACGGTCCGACTATCACCAAATGCGGGTCCGTGAGGAAGACATAGAGAAAACGGCTTTTCGAACGCGTTACGGGCATTATGAGTTTGTAGTTATGCCCTTTGGTCTTACGAATGCACCGGCGGCATTCATGGATCTTATGAACCGGGTGTGCCAACCTATGTTGGACAAGTCGGTAATAGTGTTCATTGACGACATACTAGTCTACTCGAAAAGTATGAACGAACATGAACGTCATTTGCGTGAAGTATTGAAGACGCAACGAAAGGAGAAGTTGTATGCAAAGTTCTCCAAATGTGAATTTTGGCTAAGGGAAGTTCAATTCCTTGGTCATATTGTGAACGAAAACGGTATTCAAGTAGATCTGGGAAAGAGTTGGGGATGACCGACTACGCCTACGGAAATCCGAAGTTTTCTCGGATTGGCCGGTTATTATCGTCGGTTTATCCAAGATTTTTATAAGATTGCTTCTTCGTTGACGAAATTGACAAGGAAGAATGCGAGATTTGTTTGGGAGAACGAGCAAGAAATTGCTTTTCAATTGTTAAAAGGGAAGTTGTGTCAAGCTCCGGTGTTAGTGTTACCGGAAGGTGTTGAAGACATGGTGGTTTATTGTGATGCTTCCTTAAATGGTCTCGGGTGTGTTCTAATGCAAAGAGGTAAAGTCATCGCTTATGCCTCTCGACAATTAAAGGAACATGAAATGAGGTATCCGACTCATGATCTTGAGTTGGCGGCGGTTGTGCATGCGTTGAAAATTTGGCGCCATTACTTGTATGGTGTCAAGTGTACGATTTATTCGGATCATAAGAGTTTGAAACATCTCTTTAATCAACGAGATTTGAATTATCGCCAACGTAGGTGGATGGATGTGGTGAAAGACTACGATTGTGAAATACTTTATCATCCGGGTAAGGCGAATGTGGTCGCGGATGCATTGAGTCGAAAGAGTCAACATCCGGCGATAAAAGTGGGGTCGTTACGTTTGATTATTACCAACGATTTTCTTGAAAAGCTTGGCGAGATTCAAATAGAGGCTTATGTTCACAACAAGCATACGGAGCGAATCGTGGGCCAATCAGAGTTTATTACTTTGGGTCCGCGTGGTTTGTTGTCTTTTCAAGGAAGGGTGTGGGTGCCTAAGATGGGTGATTACCGACGAGTGCTACTTGATGAAGCACATAAGTCAAAATACTCCATTCATCCGGGCGCGACGAAAATGTATCTTGACTTGAAGAAAGATTATTGGTGGCCGGGCATGAAGCGTGATGTTGTGAAGTATGTTGAGCAATGCGTCACGTGTTTGCAAGTAAAAGCCGAACACCAAAAGCCGTATGGTAAATTGCAACCGTTAGAAATTCCGAAATGGAAATGGGAGCACATTACCATGGATTTAATTACCAAGTTACCTAAACCGGCGAGAACCCAATTCGATTCGATTTGGGTTATAGTTGACCGATTGACAAAAAGCGCTTTGTTTCTTCCCATTAGAGAAGCGATATCGTCGGAGACTTTGGCTAAGTTGTTTATCAAGGAAGTGGTCTCGCGACATGGGGTTCCAATATCTATTATTTCGGATCGAGATACCCGTTTTACATCTCGGTTTTGGGAAAAGTTTCATGAAGATATGGGCACGCAATTGAAGTTGAGCACGGCGTATCATCCTCAAACGGACGGTCAAACCGAACGTACGAATCAAACTTTGGAAGATATGTTACGGGCGTGCATCATTGACTTTGGTGGTAGTTGGGATGAGCATTTGCCTTTAGTGGAATTCTCGTACAATAATAGTTATCATACTAGTATCGGGATGCCACCTTACGAAATGCTTTATGGGCGTAGGTGTCGAACTCCCGTTTGTTGGGGAGAAGTAGGTCAAAGAGAGATCGGGAGTACCGATTTGGTTTTAGAGACAAATAGCAAGATCGATTTGATTCGGGAACATTTGAAGAAGGCTCAAGATAGGTAAAAGTCGTATGCCGATAAACGTAGACGAACGATCGAATTTCAAGAAGGCGATATGGTGATGCTTAAGGTTTCGCCATGGAAGGGTATTATTCGATTTCGAAAACGGGGAAAGTTAGCTCCTCAGTTTATTGGGCCATTCAAAGTTTTAGCTCGTGTTAGCGAAGTGGCTTATCGTTTGGAATTACCCGAAGAACTTGCGGGGATCCATAATACATTTCATGTTTCCCACCTCCGTAAGTGTCTTGCGGATGATTCCTCATGGATGCCTTTAGACGAGATCGAGCTAAACAACAAGTTAGAATATGTCGAGGAACCGATTGCTATCCTTGACGAGAAGGTGAAAATTGAAGGTATTTCGTATGCCCGAGAGACATATTTAATTAATGTGGCTAATGTGTTATGATCCAAGTCGGGTCATACCCAATAACAAGCTTACCGACACCTTATAAGTATTTAATCATAACGAATGGATCGTTAAATAAATACGCGACACTTGGATTTCAGAAAATCGGTTTTCTGAAATATTATTACTTGAAATAAATTATTTGGATAATTTATATATATTTTAAGGATTTAATTATTTATAGGTTTAAATAATTAAATTGTGTTGTATTTTATAAAAGGATTTATAAAAATGTGAAAGTGACATAAAAATGCATGGGTTTAATTCCTAGTTTTATAAAAATTAATAAGGTTTTATAAACCTTATGGGAGGCCGTTTTTTTGGGGTTTCCAAGGACCTCACCCATGCTTGGTTGTTGCTTTTGAACTTCACAATTCCTTAAGAGCATGCTTGACAATTTTCAAGACACACATGCATTGCAACTTCAAGTAAAATAACAAAACTCTCTCTCAACATTCTGCACCATTTGCTGGCCGAATTTCACAGCAGAAACAAGAGTGTTCTTGAGCTTGTTTTGAAGCTTATATTCAAGTGTTATCAAATCCTAACCAAGCACTAGGTGTTGGTACATATTTTGGGGTATTATCTCTTGAGGTCTCATTGTTTTGAGGCTCCATTTAGCATCATCTTTGAAGCTTACTGCTGCTGAATTTTCAGCAACATTCAAGAGGCTTTCAAGCTTGTGTTTGAAGTGTTTAAGGGTTCTAAACATTAGCAAACTTAAAGGTATTGTTGGTGCATCAAAGGGTCGAAGTTTAAGACACTTGAAGGTTCAAGTTGGAGCTCATTTCATCATCTTAATCACCAAACTTTCTGCCCATTTATAGCAGCCCTCAAACCTTAGTTTGAGGAGGTATAACATCTTTCCTTCTCTTGTTAATATGTAAGCATAATGTTCACAACTTGATCCATGGGATTTAGCTTTAAATTGGTTTAAAGATGACAAGTAAAATTTGATAATTACACGCTTCCGTTTATAATGATTCTTAAAAGATTTTAAGACTTATCAAACTTGTTAAATCCCAACAAAAATGTTGAGGAATAAAGAGGTAAGAACTTTCAAGGTTCAATGGCGGCGAAGTAAAGGTTTCGAGTTCACTTGGGAGCCCGAAGAGTTCGTGTTAGTTTATCTTCCCTCGTGTCATGCGGCTTGGATTGCGAGGTCGCAATCCGGTTCAAGTGGGGGAGAGTTGTAAGATCCTGTTTTCTTTTTGGGTTTGGACGCCGTCCAAACATTTGGGACGCCGTCCCAGTTTGAAGACCTGGACGCCGTCCAACAATTTGGGACGCCGTCCCAGATTGAAGACCTGGACGCCGTCCAACATTTTGGGACGCCGTCCAGAATGGCTGGCAGGCATGTCTTTTTGCTTTTAAATATCTTAGATGGGTAAATTGGTAATTTCACTTGGTGGACGAATTAAAGGCCCTAGATCAGTTTGGTTGAGCCTCATTACTCCATTCCTAACCACCAAACTTCATCCACTTAAATCCTAGTGAGAGAGTGTGATTCAAGTGTGAGAAAGCTCAAATCGGAGAAGAAGAAGCTTGTTTCGGGTTTTAGCTCGAGCATTAAAGTTGTTCATCTCCTCGTTAGCTTCGTTTTGATTGTTGTGGTACGTTACATTGACGTTGCAAGTTCGGTTATCTTACACGAAGACTTTGAGGTGAGTGGAATAATTATATGCGTATGTATATAATGTATCTATTTGTTGTAGCGTGAAAGGTGTAGTGTCGAGGTGTTAAGACACCACGTTTCACGTAAAGAGTGTAGCATCGAGGTGTTAAGATGCCACTCGGGTGTAGCATCGAGGTGTTAAGATGCCACCTAGGAGTGTAGTGTCGAGGTGTTAAGACACCACTCCTTAAAATAATGAGTGATGCATCGAGGTGTTAAGATGCCACTCGGGGTGATGTGCCGAGGTGTTAAGGTGCCACCCTAGGGGTTAGTGGTGCGAGGTGTTAAGTGCCCTAACGGATGTTACGAACACCGATGGCGTTTTCGCGAGCGTCGTTCCCTTATACTATTGGTTAGTCATGGTTATTTGTGTTGTAAGCATGTTATATTATTCGAGTTATATTTATATGCGGTTGTTATGCTAGCTTGGGGGTATTGGCGAATTATAGCTTGTTATTGCGACGATAAGCTAATGTTGTTTGCTAGCATGTTTGCGGTTGTGTAATTGTATGCAAGTAGGTATAATTATATATGTATTCGTATAATTATTGCATTCACTAAGCTTTGCTTACCCTCTCGTTGTTTACTTTTTTTATAGGCTCGGGTGTTGACAAGGGTAAGAGCGTTCAATTGGATTAGTGATCTCCCGCTTGTTTTGTTAGGGGATGCTTTTGGGTGTTAGCTTTTGGAGTTCGACCGAGATTGGGTAGTTTAACCCCAAACACCATGCTTTAGCGTCGTTTGGAACTTAAACTTATATTGGGTCGAAACTTTTATTTTTGAACGAAACTCGTAAAATGGGCGATGTGGGCCCGATGATGTAAAACTTGATTTGATGATGAAAATCTCTTAGTTTCACTTATATTGACTTGTAGTAAAAAGGTTCTCGTTTGAAAGTGTCGGGAAGCGGGTTTTCCGCTCGTGTGAGTTGGACCCGTGATCAGTAGCTGGAAGACCATTGGGACGCCGTCCCAATTGCTTGGACGCCGTCCCAGTTATTTGAGCTGGACGCCGTCCCAAATGTTTGGACGCCGTCCCACCTTTCTGAGCTGGATGCCGTCCAGGATTCTGGACGCCGTCCAGATGCACTGACATACAAAAAAAAAATTTTTTGGGTACGCGCTTTAAGTTTATGAAGTCGGGTTGTTACAGATATATATATGGTTATATATATAGTTAACATGATTTTATTATAATTATGTATCTCATTAGGTATTTTAACAATGCGTAATATACATAAAAATGAGACTATTAATTTAAGAAACTCGAAAATGATATATATAACGATTATCGTTATAACAACGTCTTACTAGGTACATATGAATCATATTAAGATATTGATACACTTGGTTAATTATGTTAAATGATAAGTAAATATATTATTAAGTGTATTAACAATGAAATACATATGTAAAAATAAGACTACTAACTTAATGATTTCGAAACGAGACATATATGTAACGATTATCGTTGTAACGACATTTAACTGTATATATATCATACTAAGATATATTATATATCATAATATCATGATAATATAACAATTTCACATCTCATTTGTTATAATAAACAATGGGTTAACAACATTCAACAAGATCGTTAACCTAAAGGTTTCAAAACAACATTTACATGTAACGACTAACGATGACTTAACGACTCAGTTAAAATGTATATACATGTAGTGTTTTAATATGTATTCATACACTTTTGAAAGACTTCAAGACACTTATCAAAATACTTCTACTTAACAAAAATGCTTACAATTACATCCTCGTTCAGTTTCATCAACAATTCTACTCGTATGCACCCGTATTCGTACTCGTACGATACACAGCTTTTAGATGTATGTACTATTGGTATATACACTCCAATGATCAGCTCTTAGCAGCCCATATGAGTCACCTAACACATGTAGGAATCATCATTTGGCAACTAGCATGAAATATCTCATAAAATTACAAAAATATGAGTAATCATTCATGACTTATTTACATGAAAACAGAATTACATATCCTTTATATCTAGTCCATACACCAACGACCAAAAACACCTACAAACACTTTCATTCTTCAATTTTCTTCATCTAATTGATCTCTCTCAAGTTCTATCTTCAAGTTCTAAGTGTTCTTCATAAATTCCAAAAGTTCTAGTTTCATAAAATCAAGAATAATTCCAAGATTGCAAGTTTACTTCCAAGTTTTCTAAATCCATTCCAAGTAATCATCCAAGATCAAGAAACCTTTGTTACTTACAGTAGGTTATCTTTCTAATACAAGGTAATAATCATATTCAAACTTTAATTCAATTTCTATAACTATAACAATCTTATTTCGAGTGGAAATCTTACTTGAAATTGTTTTCGTGTCATGATTCTGCTTCAAGAATTTTCAAGCCATCCAAGGATCCTTTGAAGCTAGATCTATTTTTCTCATTGCCAGTAGGTTTATCCAAGGAACTTGAGGTAGTAATGATGTTCATAACATCATTCGATTCATACATATAAAGCTATCTTATTCGAAGGTTTAAACTTGTAATCACTAGAACATAGTTTAGTTAATTCTAAACTTGTTCGCAAATAAAAGTTAATCCTTCTAACTTGACTTTTAAAATCAACTAAACACATGTTCTATATCTATATGATATGCTAACTTAATGATTTAAAACCTGGAAACACGAAAAACACAGTAAAAAACCGGATTTACGCCGTCGTAGTAACACCGCGGGCTGTTTTAGGTTAGTTAATTAAAAACTATGATAAACTTTGATTTAAAAGTTGTTATTCTGGGAAAATGATTTTTATTATGAACATGAAACTATATCCAAAAATTATGGTTAAACTCAAAGTGGAAGTATGTTTTTGAAAATGGTCATCTAGACGTCGTTCTTTCGACTGAAATGACTACCTTTACAAAAACGACTTGTAACTTATTTTCTGACTATAAACCTATAATTTTTCTGTTTAGATTCACAAAATAGAGTTCAATATGAAACCATAGCAATTTGATTCACTCAAAACGGATTTAAAATGAAGAAGTTATGGGTAAAACAAGATTGGATAATTTTTCTCATTTTAGCTACGTGAAAATTGGTAACAAATCTATTCCAACCATAACTTAATCAACTTGTATTGTATATTATGTAATCTTGAGATACCATAGACACGTATACAATGTTTCGACCTATCATGTCGACACATCTATATATATTTCGGAACAACCATAGACACTCTATATGTGAATGTTGGAGTTAGCTATACAGGGTTGAGGTTGATTCCAAAATATATATAGTTTGAGTTGTGATCAATACTGAGATACGTATACACTGGGTCGTGGATTGATTCAAGATAATATTTATCTATTTATTTCTGTACATCTAACTGTAGACAACTAGTTGTAGGTTACTAACGAGGACAGCTGACTTAATAAACTTAAAACATCAAAATATATTAAAAGTGTTGTAAATATATTTTGAACATACTTTGATATATATGTATATATTGTTATAGGTTCGTGAATCAACCAGTGGCCAAGTCTTACTTCCCGACGAAGTAAAAATCTGTGAAAGTGAGTTATAGTCCCACTTTTAAAATCTAATATTTTTGGGATGAGAATACATGCAGGTTTTATAAATGATTTACAAAATAGACACAAGTACGTGAAACTACATTCTATGGTTGAATTATCGAAATCGAATATGCCCCTTTTTATTAAGTCTGGTAATCTAAGAATTAGGGAACAGACACCCTAATTGACGCGAATCCTAAAGATAGATCTATTGGGCCTAACAAACCCCATCCAAAGTACCGGATGCTTTAGTACTTCTAAATTTATATCATATCCGAAGGGTGTCCCGGAATGATGGGGATATTGTTATATATGCATCTTGTTAATGTCGGTTACCAAGTGTTCACCATATGAATGATTTTTATCTCTATGTATGGGATGTGTATTGAAATATGAAATCTTGTGGTCTATTGTTACGATTTGATATATATAGGTTAAACCTATAACTCACCAACAATTTTGTTGACGTTTAAAGCATGTTTATTCTCAGGTGAATACTAAGAGCTTCCTGAAATGTCCCGTTCTTATTGATTAAAAACGTTCCATATTAATTGATTTCGTTGCGAGGTTTTGACCTCTATATGAGACGTTTTTCAAAGACTGCATTCATTTTAAAACTAACCATAACCTTTATTTCATCAATAAAGGTTTAAAATGCTTTACGTAGATTACCAAATAATGATAATATAAAATATCCTGTTTACACACGACCATTACATAATGGTTTACAATACAAATATGTTACAACAAAATAAGTTTCTTGAATGTAGTTTCTACACAATATCATACAAGCATGGACTCCAAATCTCGTCCTTATTTAAGTATGCGACAGCAGAAGCTCTTAATAATCACCTGAGAATAAACATGCTTAAAACGTCAACAAAAATGTTGGTGAGTTATAGGTTTAACCTATATATATCAAATCATAATAATAGACCAAAAGATTTCATATTTCAATACACATCCCATACATAGAGATAAAAGTCATTCATATGGTGAACACCAGGTAACTGACATTAACAAGATGCATATATGAGAATATCCCCATCATTCCGGGACACCCTTCGGATATGATATAAATTTCGAAGTACTAAAGCATCCGGTACTTTGGATGGGGTTTGTTAGGCCCAATAGATCTATCTTTAGGATTTGCGTCAATTAGGGTGTCTGTTCCCTAATTCTTAGATTACCAGACTTAATAAAAAGAGGCATATTCGATTTCGATAATTCAACCATAGAATGTAGTTTCACGTACTTGTGTCTATTTTGTAAATCATTTATAAAACCTGCATGTATTCTCATCCCAAAAATATTAGATTTTAAAAGTGGGACTATAACTCACTTTCACATATTTTTACTTCGTCGGGAAGTAAGACTTAGCCACTGGTTGATTCACGAACCTTAAGTTCCTTGGATAAACCTACTGGAAAATAGAAAAATGGATCTAGCTTCAATGGATCCTTGGATGGCTCGAAGTTCTTGAAGCAGAATCATGACACGAAAACAAGTTCAAGTAAGATCATCACTTGAAATAAGATTGTTATAGTTATAGAAATTGAACCAAA
The DNA here is from genome assembly GCF_046630445.1 of Rutidosis leptorrhynchoides. Classification (NCBI taxonomy): domain Eukaryota; kingdom Viridiplantae; phylum Streptophyta; class Magnoliopsida; order Asterales; family Asteraceae; genus Rutidosis; species Rutidosis leptorrhynchoides. The sequence continues at coordinate 191,494,301 of NC_092340.1, read as the reverse complement.
GTTTGAATATGATTATTACCTTGTATTAGAATGATAACCTACTGTAAGAGACAAAGATTTCTTGAGGTTGGATGATCACCTTACAAGATTGGAAGTGAGCTAGCAAACTTGAAAGTATTCTTGATTTTATGTAACTAGAACTTGTAGAGTTTATGAAGAACACTTAGAACTTGAAGATAGAACTTGAGAGAGATCAATTAGATGAAGAAAATTGAAGAATGAAAGTGTTTGTAGGTGTTTTTGGTCGTTGGTTTATGGATTAGATATAAAGGATATGTAATTTTGTTTTCATGTAAATAAGTCATGAATGATTACTCATATTTTTGTAATTTTATGAGATATTTCATGCTAGTTGCCAAATGATGGTTCCTACATGTGTTAGGTGACTCACATGGGCTGCTAAGAGCTGATCATTGGAGTGTATATACTAATAGTACATACATCTAAAAGCTGTGTATTGTACGAGTACGAATACAGGTGCATACGAGTAGAATTGTTGATGAAACTGAACGAGGATGTAATTGTAAGCATTTTTGTAAGTAGAAGTATTTTGATAAGTGTATTGAAGTCTTTCAAAAGTGTATAAATACATATTAAAACACTACATGTATATACATTTTAACTGAGTCGTTAAGTCATCGTTAGTCGTTACATGTAAGTGTTGTTTTGAAACCTTTAGGTTAACGATCTTGTTAAATGTTGTTAACCCAATGTTTATAATATCAAATGAGATTTTAAATTATTATATTATCATGATATTATCATGTACGAATATCTCTTAATATGATATATATACATTAAATGTCTTTACAACGATAATCGTTACATATATGTCTCGTTTAAAAATCATTAAGTTAGTAGTCTTGTTTTTACATATGTAGTTCATTGTTAATATACTTAATGATATGTTTACTTATCATAGTATCATGTTAACTATATATATATATCCATATATATGTCATCATATAGTTTTTACAAGTTTTAACGTTCGTGAATCACCGGTCAACTTGGGTGGTCAATTGTCTATATGAAACATATTTCAAATAATCAAGTCTTAACAAGTTTGATTGCTTAACATGTTGGAAACATTTAATCATGTAAATATCAATCTCAATTAATATATATAAACATGGAAAAGTTCGGGTCACTACAGTACCTACCCGTTAAATAAATTTCATCCCGAAATTTTAAGCTGTTGAAGGTGTTGACGAATCTTCTGGAAATAGATGCGGGTATTTCTTCTTCATCTGATCTTCACTCTCCCAGGTGAACTCGGGTCCTCTACGAGCATTCCATCGAACCTTAACAATTGGTATCTTGTTTTGCTTAAGTTTTTTAACCTCACGATCCATTATTTCGACGGGTTCTTCGATGAATTGAAGTTTTTCGTTGATTTAGATTTCATCTAACGGAATAGTGAGATCTTCTTTAGCAAAACATTTCTTCAAATTCGAGACGTGGAAAGTGTTATGAACAGCCGCGAGTTGTTGAGGTAACTCAAGTCGGTAAGCTACTGGTCCGACACGATCAATAATCTTGAATGGTCCAATATATCTTGGATTTAATTTCCCTCGTTTACCAAATCGAACAACGCCTTTCCAAGGTGCAACTTTAAGCATGACCATCTCTCCAATTTCAAATTCTATATCTTTTCTTTTAATGTCAGTGTAGCTCTTTTGTTGACTTTGGGCGGTTTTCAACTGTTGTTGAATTTGGATGATCTTCTCGGTAGTTTCTTGTATAATCTCTGGACCCGTAATCTGTCTATCCCCCACTTCACTCCAACAAATCGGAGACCTGCACTTTCTACCATAAAGTGCTTCAAATGGCGCAATCTCAATGCTTGAACGGTAGCTGTTGTTGTAGGAAAATTCTGCTAACGGTAGATGTCGATCCCAACTGTTTCCGAAATCAATAACACATGCTCGTAGCATGTCTTCAAACGTTTGTATCGTCCTTTCGCTCTGCCCATCAGTTTGTGGATGATAGGCAGTACTCATGTCTAGACGAGTTCCTAATGCTTTCTGTAATGTCTGCCAGAATCTTGAAATAAATCTGCCATCCCTATCAGAGATAATAGAGATTGGTATTCCATGTCTGGAGAAGTCTTCCTTCAAATACAGTCGTGCTAACTTCTCCATCTTGTCATCTTCTCTTATTGGCAGGAAGTGTGCTGATTTGGTGAGACGATCAACTATTACCCAAATAGTATCAAAACCACTTGCAGTCCTTGGCAATTTAGTGATGAAATCCATGGTAATGTTTTCCCATTTCCATTCCGGGATTTTGGGTTGTTGAAGTAGACCTGATGGTTTCTGATGCCCAGCTTTGACCTTAGAACACGTCAAACATTCTCCTACGTATTTAGCAACATCGGCTTTCATACCCGGCCACCAAAAATTTTTCTTGAGATCCTTGTACATCTTCCCCGTTCCAGGATGTATTGAGTATCTGGTTTTATGAGCTTCTCTAAGTACCATTTCTCTCATATCTCCAAATTTTGGCACCCAAATTCTTTCAGCCCTATACCGGGTTCCGTCTTCCCGAATATTAAGATGCTTCTTCGATCCTTTGGGTATTTCATCCTTTAAATTTTCCTCTTTTAAAACTCCTTGTTGCGCCTCCTTTATTTGAGTAGTAAGGTTATTATGAATCATTATATTCATAGAATTTACTCGAATGGGTTCTCTGTCCTTCCTGTTCAAGGCATCGGCTACCACATTTGCCTTCCCCGGGTGGTAACGAATCTCAAAGTCCTAATCATTCAATAATTCAATCCACCTACACTACCTCATATTCAGTTGTTTCTGATTAAATATGTGTTGAAGACTTTGTGGTCGGTATATATAATACTTTTGACCCCATATAAGTAGTGCCTCCAAGTCTTTAATGCAAAAACAACCGCTCCTAATTCCAAATCATGCGTCGTATAATTTTGTTCGTGAATCTTCAATTGTCTAGATGCATAAGCAATCACCTTCGTTCGTTGCATTAATACACAACCGAGACCTTGCTTTGATGCGTCACAATAAATCACAAAATCATCATTCCCTTCAGGCAATGACAATATAGGTGCCGTAGTTAGCTTTTTCTTCAATAACTGAAACGCTTTCTCTTGTTCATCATTCCATTCAAATTTCTTCCCTTTATGCGTTAATGCAGTCAAGGGTTTTGCTATTCTGGAAAAGTCTTGGATGAACCTTCTGTAGTAACCAACTAGTCCTAAAAACTGGCGTATGTGTTTTGGAGTTTTTGGGGTTTCCCACTTTAAAACAGTTTCTATCTTTGCCGGATCCACCTTAATACCTTCTTTGTTCACTATGTGACCGAGGAATTGAACTTCTTCCAACCAAAATGCACACTTTGAAAACTTAGCGTACAATTCTTCCTTCCTCAATACTTCTAACACCTTTCTCAAATGTTCACCGTGTTCTTGGTCATTCTTTGAGTAAATAAGTATGTCATCAATGAAAACAATGACAAACTTGTCAAGGTATGGTCCACACACTCGGTTCATAAGGTCCATGAACACAGCTGGTGCATTAGTTAAACCAAACGGCATGACCATAAACTCGTAATGACCGTAACGTGTTCTGAAAGCAGTCTTTGGAATATCATCTTCTTTCACCCGCATTTGATGATACCCGGAACGTAAGTCAATCTTTGAATAAACAGACGAGCCTTGTAGTTGATCAAATAAGTCGTCAATTCTCGGTAGTGGGTAGCGGTTCTTGATGGTAAGTTTGTTCAACTCTCGGTAGTCGATACACAACCTGAATGTACCATCTTTCTTCTTGACAAACAAAACAGGAGCTCCCCACGGTGATGTGCTTGGTCGAATGAAACCAAGCTCTAAAAGTTCTTGTAATTGGCTTTACAGTTCTTTCATCTCACTGGGTGCGAGTCTGTAAGGAGCACGAGCTATTGGTGCAGCTCCTGGTACAAGATCTATTTGAAATTCATTGGATCGATGTGGGGGTAATCCCGGTAATTCTTTCGGAAATACATCGGGAAATTCTTTTACAATGGGAACATCATTGATGCACTTTTCTTCAGTTTGTACTTTCTCGACGTGTGTTAGAACAGCATAGCAACCTTTTCTTATTAGTTTTTGTACCTTCAAATTACTAATAAGATGTAGCTTCGTGTTGCCCTTTTCTCCGTACACCATTAAGGGTTTTCCTTTTTCTCGTATAATGCGAATTGTATTTTTATAACAAACGATCTCTGCTTTAACTTCTTTCAACCAGTCCATACCGATTATCACATCAAAACTCCCTAACTCTACTGGTATCGAATCAATCTTAAATGTTTCGCTAACCAGTTTAATTTCTCGATTCCGACATATATTATCTGCTGAGATTAATTTACCATTTGCTAATTCGAGTAAAAATTTACTATCCAAAGGCGTCAATGGACAACTTAATTTAGCACAAAAATCTCTACTCATATAGCTTCTATCCGCACCCGAATCAAATAAAACGTAAGCAGATTTATTGTCAATAAGAAACGTACCCGTAACAAGCTCCGGGTCTTCCTGTGCCTCTGCCGCATTAATATTGAAAACTCTTCCGCGGCCTTGTCCATTCGTGTTCTCCTAGTTCGGGCAATTTCTAATAATGTTGCCCGGTTTTCCACATTTATAACAAACTACATTGGCATAACTTGCTCCGACACTACTTGCTCCACCATTACTCGTTCCGACACCATTTGTTCCTTTTGTTCTATTAACCCCTGGTCCGTAGACCTCACACTTCGCCGCGCTATGACCATTTATTTTACACTTGTTGCAAAATTTGGTGCAGAACCTCGAGTGATACTTTTCACACCTTTGGCATAGCTGCTTCTGATTGTTGTTGTTGTTGCGGTTATTATTGTTGTTGGGATGATTGTTGTAGTTGTTGTTGTTGTTGTTGTTGTTGTTGTTGTTGTTGGGCCGTTTGTTGTAGTTGCGATTGATGTTGCGATTGTTGGGATAATTGTTGCGATTATTGTTGTAATTGCTGTTGTTGTTGTATTGGTGATTCTTATCAACGTTTTCCTCCCACTTTATTTTGACTTGCTTCACATTGGCCTCTTCAGCAGTCTGTTCTTTAATTCTTTCTTCAATCTGGTTCACTAGTTTGTGAGCCATTCTACATGACTGTTGTATAGAGGCGGGCTCGTGTGAACTTATATCTTCTTGGATTCTTTCCGGTAATCCTTTCACAAACGCGTCGATCTTCTCTTCCTCATCTTCGAATGATCCCGGACACAATAGACACAATTCTGTGAATCGTCTTTCGTACGTGGTAATATCAAATCCTTGGGTTCGTAACCCTCTAAGTTCTGTCTTGAGCTTATTGACCTCGGTTCTGAGACGGTACTTCTCGTTCATCAAGTGCTTGAATGCTGACCACGGTAGTGCGTACGCATCGTCTTGTCCCACTTGCTCTAGATAGGTATTCCACCATGTTAACGCAGAACCTGTGAAGGTATGCGTAGCGTACTTCACTTTGTCCTCTTCAGTACACTTACTTATGGCAAACACCGATTCGACCTTCTCGGTCCACCGTTTCAATCCGATCGGTCCTTCGGTTCCATCAAATTCCAAAGGTTTGCAGGCAGTGAATTCTTTGTAGGTGCATCCTACACGATTTCCTGTACTGCTAGATCCAAGGTTATTGTTGGTATGTAGCGCAGCCTGTACTGCGGCTATGTTTGAAGTTAGAAAAGTACGGAATTCCTCTTCATTCATATTCACGGTGTGTCGAGTAGTCGGTGCCATTTCCTTCAAAATAATCAAATGGAACAAGTTAATCATACAGAATATTAAGAGTAGTTAATAGTATTTCGTAGCATAATATGAGCTCATTTATAAAAGCTTTTTCTTCATATTAGCGTTTTATAAGTTTAAATTCGGGTAGTACCTACCCGTTAAGTTCATACTTAGTAGCTAATATACAATTCAACTAATACAATTCTATATGAAAAACTGATTATAATAATATTTCGCGTTCAAACTTTTACACAATATTTCACAAACTTACAATACCGCTTATTTCACATATAGCATGAAATATAGCATACAATAAATTTGATACAAGATGGTTGTGAAGATAATTCTAGCTAGTACACAAGTCGTTCAGCAAAGGCAATAAAGACACGTAATTCATACGTCCAGAAACAAGTCATGCATTCTGGTTTTACTAGGATTACTTCCCATCCTTGGTCTTGTGGAACATAACCGTTATGGCCGTTGATAAGACAGCGTGTTGTAACATCATCAAAGGGACGAGGGTTACGTAATGTCCAACAGTCCCGTAACAATTTAAAAACCTCATTTCTTACCCCAATTACCGACTCCGTCACTTGTGGGAACGTTTTGTTTAATAGTTGTAGCCCGATGTTCTTGTTCTCACTTTGGTGAGAAGCGAACATTACTAATCCCTAAGCATAACATGCTTCTTTATGTTGCATGTTAGCCGCTTTTTTCTAAATCACGAAGTCCAATATTCGAATATATTGAGTCAAAATAATTTCTTAACCCATTGCGTAAAATAGCATTTGGGTTCCTCGCAATATATGCGTCAAAGTAAACACATCGTAACTTATGGATTTCCCAATGTGATATCCCCCATCTTTCGAATGAAAGCCTTTTATAAACCAAGGCATTCTTAGAACGTTCTTCGAATGTCTTACAAATTGATCTCGCCTTAAATAGTTGTGCCGAAGAATTCTGACCGACTCTAGACAAGATTTCATCAAACATGTCTCCAGGTAGGTCTCTTAAAATATTGGGTTGTCTATCCATTTTGTGTTTTTATACTGTAAAATAGACAAGAGTTAGATTCATAAAAAAAATACTTACTAATACAAGCAATTTTTACATATATCATAAAGCATAAGCACACTATATTACATATATTACCCACACGAATACAACTATCTTATTCCGACTCGCTTGTTTCTTCTTCTTCGGTTTTGGTTCATTTTGCCAAGTTTCTAGGGATATATGATGTTCCCCTAATACGAGCCGTCGTTTTCCACATTGGTCTAGAAAAACCTGGTGGTTTAGAGGTTCCCGGGTCATTGTTACAACTTAAAGACTTCGGGGGTTGACGATACATATAAAGTTCATCGGGGTTAGAATTAGATTTCTCTATTTTAATGCCCTTTCCCTTATTATTTTCTTTTGCCTTTTTAAATTCAGTTGGGGTAATTTCTATAACATCATCGGAATTCTCGTCGGAATCCGATTCATCGGAGAATTGGTAATCCTCCCAATATTTTGCTTCCTTGGCGGAAACACCATTGACCATAATTAACCTTGGTCGGTTGGTTGAGGATTTTCTTTTACTTAACCGTTTTATTATTTCCCCCACCGGTTCTATTTCTTCATCCGGTTCCGATTCTTCTTCCGGTTCCGATTCTTCTTTCGGTTCCGACTCTTCTTCCGGTTCCTCTTCGGGAACTTGTGAATCAGTCCACGAATCATTCCAATTTACATTTGACTCTTCATTATTATTAGGTGAGTCAATGGGACTTGTTCTTGAGGTAGACATCTATCACATAATATCAAATGCGTTAAGAGATTAATATATCACATAATATTCACATGTTAAAAATATATAGTTTCTAACAAAATTTGTTAAGCAATCATTTTTCAATTAAACACGGTCGAAGTCCAGACTCACTAATGCATCCTAACAAACTCGATAAGACACACTAATGCAAAATTCTGGTTCTCTAAGACCAACGCTCGGATACCAACTGAAATGTCCCGTTCTTATTGATTAAAAACGTTCCATATTAATTGATTTCGTTGCGAGGTTTTGACCTCGATATGAGACGTTTTTCAAAGACTGCATTCATTTTAAAACAAACCATAACCTTTATTTCATCAATAAAGGGTTAAAAAGCTTTACGTAGATTATCAAATAATGATAATCTAAAATATCCTGTTTACACACGACCATTACATAATGGTTTACAATACAAATATGTTACAACAAAATAAGTTTCTTGAATGCAGTTTTTACACAATATCATACAAGCATGGACTCCAAATCTCGTCCTTATTTAAGTATGCGACAGCGGAAGCTCTTAATAATCACCTGAGAATAAACATGCTTAAAACGTCAACAAAAATGTTGGTGAGTTATAGGTTTAACATATATATATCAAATCATAATAATAGACCACAAGATTTCATATTTCAATACACATCCCATATATAGAGATAAAAGTCATTCATATGGTGAACACCTGGTAACTAACATTAACAAGATGCATATATAAGAATATCCCCATCATTCCGGGACACCCTTCGGATATGATATAAATTTCGAAGTACTAAAGCATCTGGTACTTTGGATGGGGTTTGTTAGGCCCAATAGATCTATCTTTAGGATTCGCGTCAATTAGGGTGTCTGTTCCCTAATTCTTAGATTACCAGACTTAATAAAAAGGGGCATATTCGATTTTGATAATTCAACCATAGAATGTAGTTTCACATACTTGTGTCTATTTTGTAAATCATTTATAAAACCTGCATGTATTCTCATCCCAAAAATATTAAATTTTAAAAGTGGGACTATAACTCACTTTCACAGATTTTTACTTCGTCGGGAAGTAAGACTTGGCCATTGGTTGATTCACGAACCTTAAGTTCCTTGGATAAACCTACTGGAAAAGAGAAAAATGGATCTAGCTTCAACGGATCCTTGGATGGCTCGAAGTTCTTGAAGCAGAATCATGACACGAAAACAAGTTCAAGTATGATCATCACTTGAAATAAGACTGTTATAGTTATAGAAATTGAACCAAAGTTTGAATATGATTATTACCTTGTATTAGAATGATAACCTACTGTAAGAAACAAAGATTTCTTGAGGTTGGATGATCACCTTACAAGATTGGAAGTGAGCTAGCAAACTTGAAAGTATTCTTGATTTTATGTAACTAGAACTTGTAGAATTTATGAAGAACACTTAGAACTTGAAGATAGAACTTGAGAGAGATCAATTATATGAAGAAAATTGAAGAATGAAAGTGTTTGTAGGTGTTTTTGGTCGTTGGTGTATGGATTAGATATAAAGGATATGTAATTTTGTTTTCATGTAAATAAGTCATGAATGATTACTCATATTTTTGTAATTTTATGAGATATTTCATGCTAGTTGCCAAATGATGGTTCCCACATGTGTTAGGTGACTCACATGGGCTGCTAAGAGCTGATCATTGGAGTGTATATACCAATAGTACATACATCTAAAAGCTGTGTATTGTATGAGTACGAATACGGGTGCATACGAGTAGAATTGTTGATGAAACTGAACGAGGATGTAATTGTAAGCATTTTTGTTAAGTAGAAGTATTTTGATAAGTGTATTGAAGTCTTTCAAAATTGTATAAATACATATTAAAACACTACATGTATATACATTTTAACTGAGTCGTTAAGTCATCGTTAGTCGTTACATGTATGTGTTGTTTTGAAACCTTTAGGTTAACGATCTTGTTAAATGTTGTTAACCCAATGTTTATAATATCAAATGAGATTTTAAATTATTATATTATCATGATATTATCATGTATGAATATCTCTTAATATGATATATATACATTAAATGTCTTTACAACGATAATCGTTACATATATGTCTCGTTTAAAAATCATTAAGTTAGTAGTCTTGTTTTTACATATGTAGTTCATTGTTAATATACTTAATGATATGTTTACTTATCATAGTATCATGTTAACTATATATATATCCATATATATGTCATCATATTGTTTTTACAAGTTTTAACGTTCGTGAATCACCGGTCAACTTGGGTGGTCAATTGTCTATATGAAACATATTTCAAATAATCAAGTCTTAACAAGTTTGATTGGTTAACATGTTAGAAACATTTAATCATGTAAATATCAATCTCAATTAATATATATAAACATGGAAAAGTTCGGGTCACTACACTTCCGCTGTTGCATACTAAAATAAGGACAAGATTTGGAGTCCATGTTTGTATGATATTGTGTAAAAACTGCATTCAAGAAACTGATTTCGATGTAACATATTTGTATTGTAAACCATTATGTAATGGTCGTGTGTAAGCAGGATATTTTAGATTATCATTATTTGATAATCTACGTAAAGCTTTTTAAACCTTTATTTATGAAATAAAGGTTATGGTTTGTTTTAAAAATGAATGCAGTCTTTGAAAAACGTCTCATATAGAGGTCAAAACCTCGCAACGAAATCAATTAGTATGGAACATTTTTAATCAATAAGAACGGGACATTTCAGTATGTAGTATAGTATAAGTAGTATTAAGTAAATGATTAGTAGTATTAGGATTTATTAGTAGTAAGTAGTATTAGTAGTTAGGGTTAGGTAGTAAGTAGTAGTATTAATTAATTAGGTGTAATTAATTAATGTAGTATTAATGATTAGGGTTTTAGGAAAGTAATGATTAGGTAATGATTAGGGTTATATAATTAATGTTTAGGGTTTAGGTAGTAAATTAGGGTTTAATACATTAGGGTAAGGTTTAATTAGGGTTTAAGTATTTAATATATATATATATATGTATATGTATCGTGTATATGTATATATATATAGTTTTTTTTATACAACCGTATGTATATGTATATATATAAAAATATTTTTTTGTATATATGTATATATATGTCGCATATGTATATATATTATGTGTATATATTTTGTTTCCTTTTTAAACACTAACATAATCTTTAACAAATCTTTAGGGTTTTTAAGATTTAACAAAATCTTTTTTTTTTTAAAAAAATTTCGGCCTATAGATTGTGATTTTTGAGAGAGGATTGTGAGAATGTTTTGGTACATGAAACCATTAGCCTAGACCTCTATTTATAGGTGCGGTTAGAAAGATCTAGAATTAGGGTTTAGTTAGGAGTACTTAGTGAACAAGTTAGGGTTTAGGGTGGTGGTGTCTTTGGCCTATTTTTACAAGGGTAGAAGGGTCATTTTGCCTTCACAAAAATCGGCTAGGGTTAGGTTTAAGGGAGTGGAACCTTTTTCATTTTAGTCCTTGTACTTTTAGTTAGTTAAAATGGCTCCTTATAAGTTAAAGTTTAAATGTTTAAAGGCTACAAGTTTTAGAGTTTTACATTTTGTTCATGGAAGTTTAATAAGCTTTTATTTTCATCTTTTATTAACTTGTCAATTATTGCACAAAGTTAATTAATATGTTTTATAATTCTTAATACTTAACAATTGTTGATTAAAGTTTAATTATTAAGTTTTAATTATATTGTTTACCCATTTAGGTTATGGTTAGAGTTAGCAACAGAGAGTTCAGTGAACACTAGCTTACTCAAAAGCATTATCCGCGTCAGAAGCAATGTTCTTGAGATGTTGTAAGATGATCCGGGGTTGAATAAGTGTTTGCAAAGGAGAAACCTCTAACCAAATTAGCAGTACCTTAGAATATCTAAGATTGCACATCTGTTAATGTTAAGGCATAGCATAGTGATTAAGTGGTAGAATATTGCTTTAGTTAGACCAACTAGGATTAAGAAAAGCTGAGACTTTTTTTTATGGGTATACCACTTTGTTCATTACCTAGGATTCTATCCATAACGTCGTTTAAACCTTTTAGGTTAACTTTGGGAGTAGGGATATCCTTCTTAGCCAGAATCTTCAAGGCCTAAACTCTTAGTGACAAATCAGTTAGGTTCATAACCCAGTTGATTGAGGTTTAGTGTTTATCCTAGGAAATCAAACTCTTGTGATATTTCTCTTTCAGAATTCGATTCTCCATACCTATCTATCTTTATCTTTATAAGCTAAATTACCGTTTTATGTAGTTAATCTTAATCTATCACCTCTTGTCACTAGGGTTAACTGTATAGGCACTTTTGTCCCACATTATTGAGCAAACATACAAAAATACGAACCTGAGTTATATTTACCACTTACTCGTTAAAAGGAATACAAGTAGGTGAGTTATAGCTAGGAACCCCATCTAAATATAAATAATAAAACCATTACACTCTTGTGGCAGCTAATTCTGACATGTTGCGGCCTAACGACACCACACAAATAAAACCGTCCGTTTTGGCCATATCACGAGGGTAGTAAGTATTTGGCGCCGCTGCCGGGGATCTTATTTTCTGTCAGTTAAGGTAATCGTTGGTTTTGTCGAATTATCTAAGATTCTTGAGTGGTGTCTAAGAAAGACAATTATACACGGACTTGGTTGTTGGATTTTCCGAACTGTCTCCAATTATATTGGAACCAAAAGGGTCCTGCCTCTCCGTTGTCTGCATGGCCACTTGTTTCAAAGATAAATTGATAAGAAAGACATATGCTTAACAAGCAGGGAGTTTGTCGGTATAGGATTTAAAGTCGCCATTACAGTAAACCCTTTTTCAAAATCATAAAAACAAAATATTAATTATGGTATTAATTTCTGTAGATTCCAGTTCAAACTTAACCGACTACGAAGAAAGTGCGAAAGGCAGTTGCTCTACCACAACTTCAAAAACAGGCGAAGTTTTTCTTTATAAACCTAAAAAAAATCTAAACCCTGATGAATCTCATCAAGACTTAGTTCTTGATCCTTGTAGTTCAAGAAGATGGATGATTTCATCTGACTTAGAGATTTCATTGCTTTTGGATAAGTTTTACTCAAATGAACCAGGATTCAACCCTCTTCACGATCCAAAAGGGAGGCTCAGTCTTAACGAACTCCTGATTATGGAAGATGAAATACGGGAAGAATATCCAACTATTTTCAATTATCCAGACTTGTTTGAATTTAATCCCAAAGAGATACGACACCCTGATAAAACAAAAGCTTCATTTATTGGAAATTTGTTAAATCCTAGTAGAAGGTTAGACATCTATAGAGCATTTATTAGGCACCTCTATTCCTCATACTTCCCATTTTCAACATTTCAAATCAATCTGTTAAAAGAAATGCGTTCTCAGATTCGTTCTCTTCACAAACTGTTAAAAGAATGTGGGGATGACCTTTTCATCAAGTAGCGGGATGCAGAAATTAATTTCAAGTTCAATTTAGAGTCATTCGTTAGTTTTCTCCCTCACTTCACCAATAAGGAAACTTCTCCAATTCATATAAACCGTTATGTCGCCGCAATGATCTCTGAATTATAATTTTGGATTGAAAGCAAGAAACCTAACCCTATTTCAAAATATGGAAACCGAGATTTCTTTTACTTTGATCCAGCCTCATTTCTCATCAAAAGATTAATTGAAGCTTTTTCGGATTCTACTGAGGAAAGAATACATCAGAATTTCTTCTCAAAAAGAAAGGAAATATATTCAGAACTCGTACAAATCCTCACTATGTCAAAATTCCCATTTACAACTCCGCAAAGGAAGATCATTCAGGAAATATCAGCAAATTTTAAATTTACTATCAGTGATCCTGACTGCGCGAAAGATCTATTATTTCAAGACACAGTGTCAAAACTTCTTTTTGAACTTAATTATCGAGATACTGGACCAAGGGATGGAATTTCAAACATTAAAAAAGTTAAAAGAGCTTTGGTTAAACTTATAGACGATATCAGAGATTTACAGAAGCACGAGTGCAAGATGTTAAGCGATTTTGAAATATTTTCAGTACACTCCGCTGATTTACTCTGGATGGTCAAAGAAGCTTTAAACTTGTCTTTCTTCCACGGGTAGGGGAAATAAGCCCGCAAGCCATACGGGCCAATTTCTTTCTCCTTTTTCTTTCCTTTCTCCTTCTTTTTCCTCTTTTCTTTTTGTTCTTCTTCTCCCCTCCCTGCACCCTTCGGCCGACGAGCACCCACCACAACACCACCATCAAATCTTGACCATTTTTTGCAATTCGAAGCTCAAATTCGACTCTCTCGTACCTTCTAAACGCGTTTCCATCATCAATTTGGTGTAAAAGGTACTCTTTCTTGGTCAAAATTCGAAATCTCTCTCAAAGTTTTTAACTTTTGAGAAAAATTGTGTTTTGTGCCCAATTTTGGATTCCTTTATGCTTAGTTAGATAATGTGATTGTTGTGTGATAGTTTTTGGGTTCGATTGAAGCACTTTGGATAGTTTTTAGCTTTCGATTCATTAGTTAAGGTTTTAGGGTAGAAATTGGTGAAATTCTTGGAAAATTGATGTTTTACTAGCCTAATTAGGATTAGTGATTCATTTAGAATGCTTAGAAACTAATTTTGGAGCAATGTATACTTGTTTGCTTGAATTTGTCTTTTTGGTCAAACTACACGCAATTAGGATTAAGGTTTTTCCTATAGTTAAAAAGTTTTTAAAACTTATGATTACCTTTAAACTAGTTCAAATGAAGATATCATTGGTTTGCTCATGAAAATATAGCTTAATCTTTGAATTTTCTTACTTTGTACGTTTTGAACAAAATGAATATTTTTCGGTAAAACAACCTTAATCTTTAACTTAAGAAAGTTATAGCTCAAGTTTGATGATTAAAAATATTTAAGGTAATCAAAAATCGTCATTTAAACCATTGTATGCTTAAAAATCATCACGTTTGGATCAAAATTGCTTATTATGACTAACTTGTTATAATTATTATTTTTAGCATTATTTATTGTAATCACGGTTACACTTTGAATTTTGCTTAAGAATAAGTTTATAGTTCATTTAGATATTGTTTGTGGTAATTTTGGCTATATTTGACTATAACAGGAATTTGGAAAATGCCAATTTTAAAGCCCTCCATTCGAATTTTTTCGAAAAATATATGCATTTTTAAATTCTAAGTCTTAATCTTTTGGAACATAACCTATGTTACTTGATTCTTGCAGATGGCTAATCGTCTACCGCACTAATATAAGTTACCCCATTACCATCTCTGGCAAGATGATCCAGCAAATAACGAGCCATTTATGAGAACCTAGATTAATCGGCCAAAAGGGGGTAACAAGTATATTAATTGGACGATCATGGAACAGTGTGGATGGGCCGACGAGCTTAAGGCAATCTTGAACTTTAGGACAAACAAGAGAATACACAGAGCCTGGCAACACTTGTTTGAGATGAACGAGAAAACATATAATGAGCCATACGCGGAATTTATGGCTACTTGGAGTTTTGATTCGGATGTTGATCAACAGGATTAACGTGATCAAGAGTGCATCCACTTTTGCCACCAAAATCACACATATCACTTATCCCTTGCACGGTTTGCAAGGTATTTAGAGTTGTACAAACCGTCGCAGCTCACCGGTTCCATATTCAAGAGAGGATACACCACCTTGAATAACATAGATTACCAAGCTTTCTGGCGCGAGTACACCACCGATAATGAGCCATGGAGATCAAGTAAAAAGGCATCAAAATTCACTAATCCCGTACACCGAATCCTTCACCACCTCATTACTAAAATCCTTCACCCAAAAGCACAACACGACGGCGCTGTTACCATTAACGATATGCGCCTAATGCACGCCATGATACACAACCAGAATATGCAGGTAGCAAATCTCCTGGCCCAGGCTCTTACTAATGTAAAGAATTCAGCAAGGACATTTGTACCAGTTTTGGGGGCTTTGTTACTAAACTCCTTCGTCGAATGCGTGTTTTGGGGAATGTAGAGCGGTTTAATTATAAGATCGGGGCTGAGTCGGAAGAAATAGGGTATAAGATACTGAACACTTGGGAATACATTCGTATTGAGGGTGAACAGTTAATCATTCAAGCTAATCCAGATATACCCATTTCTAAAGACTGGACAGTGCCGGGGGTGAGAGTGCAAGGGTTCAGACCTGATTCTAGGACAAGAGATGGTAGGAGGCGGCGAGTTTCTCAGGAACCAAGGGATGAGGATGATCCCACCACATAGGGACGTCCCACTGACACCCGCCGGCACTCATCAGTTGGGGAAGGTGATAGGCCACGGTTTCCGCCATCACATGGGGGATCTACCAAGACAGGAGAGTTGGTTTACCCAGCATGCAATCTTTCAGAATTTGGATCATTTTGCACATTAAGCGGGCAGGCAGCTTAACGTCCCGCCATATCCTCACGAGTACCCGATATTAGAATCCCACAGGGACCCCAGAGGAGCAGGTCCGAGCCACCAGTTTTTGGGACCTCCATCTCCACCACGGCATCACTACACGCATCATACGGTCATCCCTTCTCCGTCTCCACCTCCACCTCCACAGATCACAGGGGCTGCGGGTTTTGTCGACAACCTATTCGACACCTCCCATTTGAACACTAACAGAGATACATCCACTGAAGCTCAGGAGTCATTATGGGAACATGCTGCACACCGGTATACAACTGAGGGGATTGCGCAGAGTATAGATGGTATGGATGTTAACCCACAGTGGGGTAGGGATTTACAGGAAGGCATGGGTTGGCGTACAGGGCCTATGGTTTACACAAGTACCTCATCGCTTATAGGGTTGATTGCACGATCGGATGAGATATAGTTTAGAATATCCTCAGGTGTGAACACGGGAGAATTGGCACAACAATTCACCACAGATGAGGAGATGCCCGTGAGGGCCAGTCCGTATTAAGAAACCTGATGAGGCCGCGTACCAGCGTAACCTATTCCCCTCCGTACCCACAACCTCAGCCTTGAATGTATTTATTTTTAGAATATTTGGATTATTACTTATGATACTATGTTTGTACTGTAGTGACCCGAACTTTTCCATGATTATTCCATGATTATATAATAAATGAAAACTATTTTTGCATGATTAAATGTTTCCAACATGTTAAGCAATCAAACTTGTTAAGACTTGATTATTTAAAATGAGTTTCATGTAGACAATTCACCACCCAAGTTGACCGGCGATTCACGAACGTTAAAACTTGTAAAAACTATATGTTGATATATATATATGGACATATATCTAACGATTATCGTTGTAACAACATTTTAAAGTATATATATCATATCAAGATATATTCATTGTTGGTGATTTGTGTCACCAATATGATTTAATTGTAATGAGATTAATTTGTTGACCAAAATAACCTTGTTAAATATCGAACAAGTTTGAGGAAAGTGTGGAGTGCACAATTGTTTGAACTTATGTTGATTATGATGGGGGTTCGGGGGCAGCGCCCCCGATAGCGGGGTCCAAGGGGTGTCAACCCCTGGCGGGGTCCCAGGGGCAGAGTCCCTGGCTGGGTTAATATCGCTTTATTAAAAATGTGTTAGAAATTTGATTTTAAGATTTCAACAACATTAAATAAGATCGTTAACTAAGACACATATCAAAGTACTTCTACTTAGCAAAAATGCTTACAATTACATTTCCATTCATTTTTCATCATCAATTCTACTCGTAGTCATTCAGTATTCGTACTCGTATTATACACAGCTGCTAGACGTACTTACTATGAGTATATACCAATAGGAACTAGCATGGGATTCCACTCTTGATTATGTCATGCATGACTAATCAAATTTAACTTCTACCATGAACTAGTCAACTAACTAGAGCTCCTTTTAACCCCATTCACCACTCACCAATCAATCCATTTCACTTCCAATTCTCTTTCTAATTCTCTCTAAACAAATATACACACACGTAGGAACGAAATTTCCAGTAAACTAATCATCATATTCATCAAAAATTACTTCAAGAATCAAGCTATAATCATCATAGGAAGAACACTTCAAGAACACTTCGAAAATCCTTTCAAGTTTGCGAGTTTACTTTTAATCTTTCAAATCCATTCCAAGTAATCACCTAAGATCAAGAAACCTTTGTTAATTACAGCAGGTTATCTTTCTTATTCAAGGTAATACTCATATCCAAACTTTGATTCAATTTCTATAACTATAAACTATCTTGATTCGAGTAATAATCTTACTTGAAATTGTTTTCGTGTCATGATTCTGCTTCAAGAACTTCCAAGCCATCAAAGATCCATTCAAGCTCAAGATTTTTTTTGTCATTTTAGTAGGTTTACCTACTATACTTTAGGTAGTAATGATTTTCGTAACATCATTCAATTCATATATAAATAACAATCTTATTCGAAGATTTGAAAACGTAATCACTAGAACGTAGTTTAGTTAATTCTAAACTTGTTCGCAAACAAAGTTAATCCTTCTAACTTGACTTTTAAAATCAACTAAACACATGTTCTATATCTATATGATAAGCTAACTTAATGATTTAAAACTGGAAAACACGAAAAACACCGTAAAATCGGACATACGCCGTCTTAGTAACACCGCGGGCTCTTTTGGGTTTGATAATTAAAAACTATGATAAACTTTGATTTAAAAGTTGTTCTTCTGGGAAAATGATTTTTCTTATGAACATGAAACTATATCTAAAAATCGTGGTTAAACTCTATCGGGCCCAACAAGCCCCATTCTGGAATTTGGAATGCTTTAGTACTTCGAAATTATCATGTCCGATGGGTGTCCCGGAATGATGGGGATATTCTATATGTATCTTGTTAATGTCAGTTACCAGGTGTTCACCATATGAATGATTTTTATCTCTATGTATGGGATGTATTGAAATATGAAATCTTGTGGTCTATTATTATGATTTGATAATATATAGGTTAAACCTATAACTCACCAACATTTTTGTTGACGTTTTAAGCATGTTTATTCTCAGGTGATTATTAAGAGCTTCCGCTGTTGCATACTAAAATAAGGACAAGATTTGGAGTCCATGCTTGTATGATATTGTGTAAAAACTGCATTCAAGAAACTTATTTTTGATGTAATATATTTTTATTGTAAACCATTATGTAATGGTCGTGTGTAAACAGTATATTTCAGATTATCATTATTTGATAATATACGTAGTACTTTTTAAACCTTTATCGATAAAATAAAGGTTATGCTTGTTTTAAAAAATGAATGCAGTCTTTGAAAAATGTCTCATATAGAGGTCAAAACCTCTCGACAGAATCTATTAATATGGAACGTTTATAATCAATATGAACGGGACATTTCAGTTGGTATCAGAGTGTTGGTCTTAGAGAACCAGAAAATTGCATTAGTGTGTCTTACCGAGTTTGTTAGGATGCATTAGTGAGTCTGGACTTCGACCGTGTTTTCTTTAAAAACGATTGCTTAACACTTTTTGTTGGAAACTATATATTATTGACATGTAAATGTTATGTGATATATTAATCTCTTAACATGTTTGATATTATGTGATAGATGTCTACCACTAGTACAAATCTCATCGACTCACCTAATAATAATGAAGAGTCGAATATACTTTGGGAAGATTCACAAATTCTAGAAGAGGAACCGGAAGAGGAGGAACTAGAAGAAGAGGAACCGGAAGAAGAGAAACCAGAAGAGGAGGAATCGGAAGAGGAGGAACTGGAAGAAGAAGAAGAGGTTCTGGAGGAAGAAATATTGATACCTACAGTTAATCGTTTAAATAAAAGAAAATCCTCAACCAACGGACCAAAGTTAAAAATGGTCAATGGTGTTTCCGCCGAGGAAGCAAAATATTGGGAAGATTACCAATTTTCCGATGAATCGAATCCCGATGAGGATTCCGATGATGTTATAGAAATTACCTCGACCCAATTTAATATAGCAAAAGAAAATAATAAGGGAAAAGGTATAAAAATCGAGAAACCTGATTCTAACCCCGATGAGCTTTATATGTATTGGCAACATCCGTATTTCCTAAAGTGCAACAATAACCCGGGAACCTCTAAACCACCAGGTTTTTCTAAACCATTGTGGAAAACGACGGCTCATATTAGAGGAACACCATATATCCCTAGAAAATTAGGAAAGCGAACCAAGTCCGAAGAAGAAGAAACCAGTGATTCAGATTAGAGGGTTGTAATCATGTTGTGTATTATATGTATTATAGTGTGCTTGTACTTTTATGTTCTCTGTAAAAATTGCTTGTATTGTTTGTTAATTATCTTTTACGAATCTAATCCTTGTCTATTTTACAGTAAAAAAACAAAATGGACGTTAAGGGTAGACAACCGAATATTTTAGAAGACCTACCAGAGGATATGATTGAGGAAATCTTGTCTAGAGTCGGTCAGAATTCATCAGCACATCTAGTTACGGCGAAATTAACTTGTCAAATATTTGAAAGACTTTCTAGAAATTCCTTAGTTTATAAAAGGCTTTCCTTTGATAGGTGGGGTATATCACATTGGGGAGACCGTAATTTATGCCGTGTTTTCTTTAAAGCGTTAAATGTGGGGAACCCAAATGCAATTTTACGCTACGGGTTAAGAACCTATTTTGACTCAACATATCCCAACATAGGATTTCGTGAGTTAGAAAGAGCTTCTAACATGCAACATAAAGAAACATGTTATACTTACGGGTTAGTGATGTTCGCTTCTTACCAAAGTGAGAAAAAGAATACCGGTTACAACTTTTAAATAAAACCTTCCCACAAGTGACGAATTCAGTAGTTGGGGTGAGAAACAAGGTTTTTAGATTATTACGGGGCCGTTGGACATTACGAAACCCTTGTCCTTTTGACGACATTACAACATTCTGCCTAGCCAATGGTCATAACGGTTACTTTCCATAAGACTAAGGATGGGAAGTCGTCTTAGTAAAACCTGAATGCATGACTTGTTTTTGGACTTATGAATTATGTGTCTTTATTTTCTTTGCTGAACAACTTGCGTATTAACTAGTTTTATCTTCAAAAATGTTCTGTATCAAAGTGTACTATATTTCATGTTATATGTAATATAGCGAAGTTGTAAGTTTGAAATATATTTGTATGTGATATATTATTGAAATCAGTTTTTCATATGGAATTGTAGTAGTTGAATTGTATATTAGCTACTAAGTATGAACTTAATGGGTAGGTAGTACCCGAATTTAAACTTATAAAACGCTAATATGAAGAAAAAGATTTTATAAATAAGTTCATATAATGCTACGAGATACTATTGACTACTCTTAAATTCTATATGATTAACTCAATTGTTTTGGCTATTTTTTTAAGGAAATGGCACCGGCGACTCGTCAGAATTTGAACATGAGCGAGGAAGACTTCCGTGTTTTCCTTGCAGCAAACATAGCCACAGTACAGGCTGCGATGCAAAAGAACAATAACTCTGGATCTAGCAGTGGAACTAATTCCACAAGAAATCGTGTAGGATGCACCTACAAAGAATTCACTGCCTGCAAACCTTTGGAATTTGATGGAACCGAAGGACCAATTGGATTGAAACGGTGGACCGAGAAAGTCGAATCGGTGTTTGCCATAAGTAAGTGTACTGAAGAGGACAAAGTTAAGTACACTACGCATACCTTCACAGGTACTGCGTTAACGTGGTGGAACACCTATCTTGAACAGGTAGGACAAAATGCTGCTTAAGCACTACCGTGGTTGGCATTCAAGCAATTGATGAACGAGCAGTACCGTCCTAGAAACAAAGTCAATAAGCTCAAGGAAGAACTTAGAGAGTTACGAACACAAGGGTTTGACGTTACCACGTATGAACGAAGATTCATAGAGTTGTGCCTATTGTGTCCGGGAGCGTTCGAAGATGAAGAAGAGAAGATCGACGCATTTGTAAAAGGGTTACCAGTAAGGATTCAAGAAGATGTGAGTTCACACGAGCCCGTTTCCATACAAAAGGCAAGTAGAATGGCTCATAAACTCATAAACCAGATTGAGGGAATAATTAAAGAGCAGGCGGTCGAAGAAGCCAACACGAAACAACTCAAGAGAAAGTGGGAAGAAACCAGTGACAAGGGTCACCAATACAACAACAACAACAATTACAACCACAACCGCAACAACAATCGCAACAATAACCGCAATCCTAACAATAACTACAACAAACGTCCCAACAACAACAACTACAACAACCGTTCCAATAACAATAACAATCCCTACAACAACATCAATAACAACAATGATAACAAAAACCAAAACTGCCAAAGGTGTGAAGAGTACCACCAGAATGGGTTCTGCACGACATTTTGCACCAAGTGTAAAAGAACTGGCCATGGTACGAAAAAGTGTGAGGTCTACGGACCAAAGTTTAACAGAACTAAAGAAACAAATAGTGGCAAAACAAGTAATGCCGCCTTTGTTTGTTATGGATGTGGAAAACCTGGCCACATTAGAAGTAATTGCCCGAATCAGGGGAATACTAATGGGCAGGGCCGCGGAAGAGTTTTCAATATTAATACGGCAGAAGCGCAGAAAGACCCGAAGCTTGTTACATGTACGTTTCTTATTGATAATAAATCTGTTTATGTTTTATTTGATTCGGGTGCGGATAGAAGCTATATGAGTAGAGATTTTTGTGCTAAGTTAAGTTGCACATTGATGCCTTTGGATAGTAAATTTTTACTCGAATTAGCAAACGGTAAATTAATTTCAGCAGATAATATATGTCGGGATAGAGAAATTAAACTGGGTGATGAAACGTTTAAGATTGATTTAATACCAGTCAAGTTAGGGAGTTTTGATGTAATAATTGGCATGGACTGGTTGAAGAAAGTGAGAGCAGAGGTCGTTTGTTACAAAAATGCGATTCGCATTATGCGTGAAAAGGGAAAACCTTTAATGGTGTACGGAGAAAAGAACAATGCGAAATTAAATCTTATTAGTAGTTTGAAGGCACAAAAACTAATAAGAAGAGGTTGTTACGTCATTCTAGCACACATCAAGGAAGTTAAACCTGAAGAAAAGAACATCAGTGATGTTCCAGTCGCAAAAGAATTTCCCGATGTATTTTCGAAAGAATTACCGGGATTACCCCCACATCGATCCGTTGAATTTCAAATAGACCTTGTACCAGGAGCTGCACCAATAGCTCGTGCTCCATATAGACTTGTACCCAGCGAAATGAAGGAACTTCAGAGCCAATTACAAGAACTTTTAGAGCGTGGTTTCATTCGACCAAGCACATCCCCGTGGGGAGCTCCTATTTTGTTTGTTAAGAAGAAGGAATGTACATTTAGGTTGTGTATCGACTACCGAGAGTTGAACAAACTTACCATCAAGAACCGCTACCCACTACCGAGAATCGATGACTTATTTGATCAACTACAAGGCTCGTCAGTTTATTCGAAGATTGATTTATGTTCTGGGTATCATCAAAAGCGGGTGAAGGAGGATGATATTCCAAAGACTGCTTTTAGAACGTGTTATGGTCATTACGAGTTTATGGTTATGCCATTTGGGTTGACTAACACACCAGCTGTGTTCATAGACCTCATGAACTGAGTGTGTGGACCTTGACAAGTTTGTCATTGTTTTCATCGATGACATACTTATTTACTCAAAGAATAACCAAGAGCACGAAGAACATTTGAGAAAAGTGCTAGAGTTGTTGAGGAAAGAAAAACTGTATGCTAAGTTTTCAAAGTGTGCATTTTGGTTGGAAGAAGTTCAATTCCTCGATCACATAGTGAACAAAGAAGGTATTCAAGTGGATCCAGCAAAGATTGAAACTGTTGAAAAGTGGGAAACCCCGAAAACTACGAAGCATATACACCAATTTTTAGGACTAGCTGGTTACTACAGAAGATTCATCCAAGATTTTTCCAAAATAGCAAAACCCTTGACTGCATTAACGCATAAAGGAAAGAAATTTGAATGGAAGGATGAACAAGAAAAAGTGATAATGCTAAAAACGAACATATATTTCATAGCATTATTCCTCAAGAAAGACAAGCTTTTATTTGCAATTGTTCTATTTACAAGTGATATTCGTTTAAATAATAAAAGGTGAAGACAAAAGACAGATTCGACGAATTGAAGACGCAAACGACCAAAAAGCTCAAAAGTACAAAAGACAATCAAAGAGGTTCCAATTATTGATAAGAAACGTCTCGAAATTACAAGAGTACAAGATTCAAAACGCAAAGTACAAGATATTAAATTGTACGCAAGGACGTTCGAAAATCCGGAACCGGGACATGAGTCAACTCTCAACGCTCGACGCAACGGACTAAAAATTACAAGTCAACTATGCACATAAATATAATATAATATTTAAATAATTCTTATAATTATTTATATATTATATAAATAATAAAAATCCTTCGGCAAGAAAGACTCCAAAGTTGGTGAGCTGTATTTTCAAACTCCGCGACTCGCGGAGTTTGAAGGCAAAAGTTGCCGCGAGTCGCGGAGTACCCCTGAACTCAATTCCCTATAAAGCCAACCGAATTCTGATCATTTTGAATATCATATATCTATCTCTCTCTCAATATATACGTAAATGTATATGTATAATTTATATTTTAAATTTAAATCCTAATAATAAGGGTATGTTAGCAAATGTTGTAAGGGTGTAAGTTGAAATTCTGTCCGTGTAACGCTACGCTATTTTTAATCGTTGTAAGTTATGTTCAACCTTTTTAATTTAATGTCTCGTAGCTAAGTTATTATTATGCTTATTTAATCCGAAGTAATCATGATGTTGGGCTAATTACTAAAATTGGGTAATTGGGCTTTGTACCATAATTGGGGTTTGGATAAAAGAACGACACTTGTGAAAATTAGACTATGGGCTATTAATGGGCTTTATATTTGTTTAACTAAATGATAGTTTGTTAATGTTAATATAAAGATTTACAATTAGGCGTCCCTATAAATTACCATATACACTCGATCGGACATGATGGGTGGGGTATTTATATGTACGAATAATCGTTCATTTAACCGGACACGGGAATGGATTAATAGCCACTAGAATTGTTAAAACAGGGGTGAATTACATTCAAGGGTAATTGGTGTAATTGTTAACAAAGTAGTAAAACCTTGGTTTACACGCAGTCGATAACCTGGTGTATTCATTAAACAAAGTATTAAAACCTTGTTACCATTCGAATCCCCAATTAGTTGGAATATTTAACTTCGAGTATAAGGATAATTTGACGAGGACACTCGCACTTTATATTTATGACTGATGGACTGTTATGGACAAAAACCAGACGGACATATTAAATAATCCAGGACAAAGGACAATTAACCCATGGGCATAAAACTAAAATCAACACGTCAAACATCATGATTACGGAAGTTTAAATAAGCATAATTCTTTTATTTCATATTTAATTTCCTTTATTTTATATTTAATTGCACTTCTAATTATCGCATTTTTATTGTTATTGTATTTAATTGCACTTTTAATTATCGTATTTTTTTTAATTATCGCAAGTTTATTTTATCGCACTTTTATTATTCGCAATTTCATTATCGTTATTTACTTTACGCTCTAAATTAAGTCTTGTATTTATTTATTATTTTACATTTGGTTTTAACTGCGACTAAAGTTTTAAAATCGACAAACCGGTCATTAAACGGTAAAAACCCCCTTTATAATAATAATATTACTTATATATATTTTTGTATTTTTATAAAAGTAAACTAATATAGCGTTAAGCTTTGTTTAAAGATTTTCCCTGTGGAACGAACCGGACTTACTAAAAACTACACTAATGTACGATTAGGTACACTGCCTATAAGTGTTGTAGCAAGGTTTAAGTATATCCATTCTCTATATAAATAAATATCTTGTGTAAAATTGTATCATATTTAATAGTATTTCCTGCTGAAATTTAAAGCTATTTTATATACACCTCGCATAACATCAAGTATTTTTGGCGCCGCTGCCGGGGATACAATCTAGCTTAAAAGCCGAAAGCGCAACGCTACATAAAAAAAAACGTCGAATTTCAAAACTGTACCAGAGTTGAATTTTGGAACCCCGCGACTCGCGGAGTTTGCTGCTTGGGATACCGCAACTCGCGGAGACACTCTGACACTGACAGAAACCCTAATCTGCATTTAATTACGGAGTAATTATTAATTATTATTATTATTATTAACCCTAAACACTTATTATTATTATAATTAGTTTTATTTTAAGTTTATTTTTATTTAATTTATATATTTAGTTAAATTAGTTTAATTAAAATATAAAATTAATAGTTTTATAAAATAAATAATATAAAAATAATATTTTTATAAAAATTGTACTTTTTACAACTTTTTGTATATTTTTATATTTTGTCCTTTTTTAATTGTTTTAGCGTAATATTTGTATTTTTAGCTCATATTTAGTTTTAAACTTAGTTTTTGCCATAGTTATTTTTACTTCTAGATTTTTAGGCTTTGCCGTAGAATTCCTTAAGTTTTTTTTTTCTTTAGACTAAAATTTAGGTACTTTAGAATTTTGCGACGCCTTTTTAAGTTTTAGTTTCTTTTTAAGTTATTTCCATTTGGGATATAGTTTTTCCTGTAAGCTTTAATATTTTTAGACGACTTTTACCTATGTATCAATTATCATTCCAATTAGTAATCTCAATTTGCGATTATAATTTTAAGTTAGTTGTAGTAATAAGGTTAGGTTAGTTAAGTGTTTTTAAGTGTTATAAGTTTCTTTTATTTTTTCCATCACCTTTTATTTTTCAACCATTTTTCTTTTTCGACCTTTTTCGACATGCTCTTTTTCTTTCTTATTTCTCGCTATCCTAGTTTTTAGGACATAGTTTTTTTTTTTAATCTACTTCTTATCTAAATTTCTTAAAATTACGAAAATTTATTTTAAGTGGTTAAATTGATAGACATCAAAATTTTCTGGTTCGTAGTAATAGTTAGATTTGTATGTGGACCGGGTTATTGGAGCCAAACAGTCCTCAATTATATTGAGACCAAACGAATCCTGCCCCTCTGCTGCATCTTTTGGCTATTCGAAACGTGGGCAAAATCAGAAAAGTCTATTGATTGGATAACTTATTATAATTTTTCTTTACTTTTAAAAACTAATAGGATATTCAATGAATGCACCGAGCAAGACGTTCACCACCTTTTGTACGTTCACCACCTGTAACTAGATCAAGACATTTAACAAATATTACCGCCGTTGATTTTTCTTTAGAATCGTCATCCAGTCGACCAAGTACTCCAGTTCAAATTTCCGATAATCCATTTTTTGAACCCGACCTCACAATTGAGAATCCGGAGAATATTCAGGGACGATTCGTAGATCCTGAACCACTAAATTTTCCTCCGGAACCACCAATCATTCAAACAGAGATTGTTGAGGAACGAACCATTAAATCAGAATCATCTAGTGATTCCGATTCAACAAATTCAATTATGGAGAATCTGGAACCTTTAAGTATGGAAGACCGAATGGGAGCTAAACGCACTGGCCAAGGTCATGCAATTACTCATCCAGACATTAATGCGCCAGATTATGAAATCAAAGGACAAATTCTACACATGGTGACTAATCAATGCCAATTTAGTGGTGCGCCGAAGGAAGATCCAAATGAACATCTACGTACCTTTAATAGGATCTGCACACTATTTAAAATCCGAGAAGTGGAGGATGAACAGATATATCTCATGTTATTTCCCTGGACTTTAAAGGGAGAAGCCAAAGATTGGTTGGAATCGTTACCTGAAGGGGCGATTGATACATGGGACGTATTAGTTGAAAATTTTCTTAAACAATTCTTTCCGGCATCTAAAGCCGTAAGACTTCAAGCAGAAATTGTTACGTTCACACAGAAGCCAAATGAAACTCTATATGAGGCTTGGACAAGATTTGGAAAGTTATTGAGAGGATGTCCGCAACATGGTTTAGATACCTGTCAAATAGTACAAATATTCTACCAAGGATGCGACATCACTACAAGGAAAGACATAGATATAGCAGCTGGTGGTTCTATTATGAAGAAAACCGAAACTGATGCTTACAAAATTATTGATAACACTGCTTCCCACTCACATGAGTGGCACCAAGAAAAAGATATCGTTAGATCATCTAAAGCAGCTAGAGCCGATTCTAGCCATGACTTAGATTCCATTTCCGCAAAGATAGATGCTGTAGAGAGACGAATGGAAAAGATGACTAAAGATATTCACTCAATACGAATTAGTTGTGAGCAGTGTGGAGGACCACATTTGACAAAAGATTGTCTCAGTATTGAATTAACAATGGAACAAAGAGAGAATATTTCATACATAAACCAAAGGCCTGGAAATAATTATCAGAATAATTATCAACCGCCAAGACCGATTTACAATCAAAACCAGAATTATAACCGAAATATTCTATACAACAACCAACAAGGTCCTAGCAATCAACAAGTATCCAATAATACTTACAACCAGCAAAGACCTAATTTTCAAAATAAACCACCACAACAAACCGATGATAAAAAGCCGAATTTAGAAGATATGATGACGAAGCTAGTTGAAACTCAAACGCAGTTTTTCACATCTCAGAAAAAAACTAATGAACAAAATGCTCAAGCATTTAGAAATCAACAAGCTTCTATTCAAAACTTGGAACAAGAAGTAAGTAACCTAGCAAGATTAATAGGTGAAAGAAAACCGAGAAGTCTACCTAGTGATACAAATGCTAACCCCCGGAATGAAACAGCTAAAGCCATTACCACAAGAAGTGGTACAACACTTAAACCACCTGAAATACCTGTAACTTCTGATGAAGCTATTCCTACTCCACAAGAACCACAACCTGATCAAGATAAGGAAAAAGAACCGGTAGTTGAAAAGGTTAATGAAGATAACACAATTAAGGATAAACCTTATGTTAAACCATACCAACCACCACTTCCTTACCCGAGTAAAATGAAGAAAGAGAAACTTGAAGCCGAGCAATCCAAATTCTTGGATATGTTTAAACAGATAAATTTAAATCTTCCTTTCATTGATGTGATTTCAGGAATGCCTAGATATGCTAAATTCTTGAAAGATCTAATCTCAAATAGAAAGAAAATGGAAGAACTCTCGGCTGTTACTATGAATGCTAATTGTTCAGCAGTGCTGTTGAATAAGATACCAGAAAAATTATCTGATCCAGGAAGTTTCACAATTCCATGTTTTCTGGGAAGTCTTAGTTCAATAGAAGCATTGGCAGACTTAGGTGCTAGTATAAATCTAATGCCATATTCACTATACGTTAAACTAGACCTTGGAGAATTGAAACCAACCAGAATAAGCATACAACTAGCCGATAGATCAATAAAATATCCTAGAGGGATAATGGAGAACATGCTAGTTAAAGTTGGTACTTTAGTATTTCCAGTAGATTTTGTTGTTCTGGACATGGAAGAAGATTCTCAAGTTCCTCTCATATTAGGAAGACCATTCTTAAATACGGGTAAAGCAATGATAGACGTGTTCGGTAAGAAATTGACCCTAAGTATAGAGGATGAGAGTGTTACCTTTTCAGTTGATAGAGCAATGCAACAACCACAATCTGCAGATGATATATGTTATTATATTCAAACTATAGATGCACATGCAGAATTATTAGAAGAATTTCCAGAATTACAAGGAACAGGAGAATGTTCTTTAGGAGAAGGAACAGAACAAATTGATGAAGCTGAAATGTTAGCTACACTTATAGCTAATGGATATGAACCAACAACAGAAGAAATTCAAATGCTAAAAGAAGAAGACAGATATCGATATAAATCATCGATAGAAGAACCTCCGAAATTAGAGTTAAAGCCACTTTCAAACCATTTGGAATACGCTTATTTACATGGTGAATCTGAATTACCTGTAATAATATCGTCTTATCTTACTAAAAATGAGAAATCACAACTCATTTCTGTGTTGAAAGCTCATAAACCAACCATTGCATGGAAGATTCATGATATTAAAGGAATAAGTCCTTCGTATTGCACACATAAAATCCTTATGGAAGAAGGTCATAAAACGTATGTGAAACGCCAACGAAGACTAAATCCTAATATGCAAGATGTAGTTAAAAAGGAGATTATTAAACTGCTAGATGCAGGTTTAATTTATCCAATTTCTGATAGTCCATGGGTAAGCCCAATTCAATGCGTGCCTAAGAAGGGTGGCATGACTGTCATTACAAATGAGAAAAATGAGCTTATTCTTACTAGGACTATAACAGGATGGCGTGTATGTATTGATTATAGAAAATTAAATGACGCCACCAGAAAAGATCACTTTCCCTTACCTTTCATTGATCAAATGTTGGAAAGATTAGCAGGAAATAGTTACTATTGTTTTCTAGATGGATTTTCCGTATATTTTCAAATTCCAATAGCACCCGAAGATCAAGAGAAAATCACATTCACGTGCCCTTATGGTACTTTTGCTTACAAACGCATGCCATTTGGACTTTGCAACGCCCCTGCAACCTTTCAAAGGTGTATGATGGCGATTTTTCATGACATGATAGAAGAATGCATGGAAGTTTTCATGGATGACTTTTCAGTCTTCGGTGATACATTTGAATCATGTCTAATTAATCTTGAACGAATGCTGATTAGATGCGAACAATCAAATCTAGTACTTAATTGGGAGAAATGCCATTTCATGGTTAAAGAGGGCATCGTTCTTGGACATAAAATTTCAAAAGAAGGAATTGAAGTGGATAGAGCTAAAGTAGATGTAATTGCTAAACTTACACATCCCACCAATGTTAGAGGAGTTAGGAGTTTTCTAGGGCATGCCGGTTTTTACCGACGTTTCATAAAAGATTTTTCTAAAATTGCCACTCCTATGAATAAACTCCTAGAAAAGGATGCTCCATTCATCTTTTCAGATGAGTGTATCAAATCTTTTAATATTCTTAAAGAGAAACTCACTAATGCACCGATCATGATAACACCAAATTAGAATCTACCATTTGAACTAATGTGCGATGCAAGTGATTTTGCAATGGGAGCCGTTTTAGGACAAAGGATTGAAAAAAGATTTCAACCTATATATTATGCTAGTAAGACATTACAAGGAGCACAAACAAATTACACAACTACTGAAAAAGAACTCCTTGCTATTGTCTTTGCTTTTGAAAAATTTCGATCATATCTCGTTCTAGCAAAAACGGTGGTCTATACCGACCATTCTGCTCTTAGATACCTATTTTCAAAACAAGATGCTAAACCAAGATTAATCCGTTGGATCTTACTCTTACAAGAGTTTGATATTGAAATCCGAGATAAAAAATGAGCAGAAAATCTCGCCGCTGATCATCTTTCTCGTCTTGAAAATCCCGAATTAGAAGTTCTAAATGAATCGGCCATACAAGAAAACTTTCCTGATGAATATATATTGAAGATAGATTATAAAGAAATTCCATGGTTTGCAGACTATGCAAACTACTTAGTTTGTGGATTCCTTGAAAAAGGATTATCGTACCAAAAATGAAAGAAATTCTTCAGTGATATAAAACACTATTTTTGGGAAGATCCACATCTGTTTAAAAGTTGTCCCGATGGAATAATACGCCGATGTGTATTTGGAGATGAAGCTAGTAAAATTTTAAACCATTGTCACACAAGACCAACAGGAGGGCATTATGGGCCACAACTAACAGCAAGAAAAGTGTATGAAGCTAGATTCTATTGGCCTACAATTTACAAAGATGCACACCTTCTTTGCAAATCTTGTTATGCTTGTCAAAGGGCCGGAAAAATAAGTCAACGTGATGAAATGCCATAAAATGTCATTCAAGTATGTGAAGTATTTGACATTTGGGGTATTGACTTTATGGGTCCATTTCCAAAATCTCATAATAATCTCTATATTCTCGTAGCCATTGATTATGTATCTAAATGGGCGGAAGCACAAGCTCTCCCAACTAACGATGCACGAGTTGTAGTCAACTTTTTAAAACGTCTTTTTGCAAGGTTTGGAACACCGAAAGCTTTAATAAGTGATCGGGGTACTCATTTCTGTAATAATCAACTTGAGAAAGTTCTTAAAAGATATGGAGTAACTCATAAAATCTCCACCGCATATCATCCACAAACAAGTGGACAAGTTGAAAATACCAACCGAGCTTTAAAACGTATTCTAGAGAAAACCGTAGGATCAAATCCGAAGGAATGGTCCATTAAATTGGAGGATGCACTCTGGGCTTTTAGAACAGCCTACAAAACTCCAATTGGAACCACACCTTTTAGACTTGTTTATGGAAAAGCATGTCATCTTCCAGTAGAAATTGAACTCAAAGCATTTTGGGCTTTGAAGACATGTAATCTTGATTTACATGAAGCCGGACGTCTACGATTAAGTCAACTAAATGAATTAGAAGAATTAAGACATGAAGCATACGATAATTCGTTAATCTATAAAGAAAGAACGAAGAAATGGCATGATAAAAGAATCAGAAGTTTAAAAGAATTTAAAGAAGGAGACAGAGTTCTTCTTTTCAATTCACGATTCAAGCTATTTCCTGGAAAATTGAAATCAAGATGGTCTGGACCATTCATAGTCAAAAGAGTTTTCCCATACGGAACGATAGAATTAATAAATTCAAATGGGATTGAATTTAAAGTTAATGGTCACAGAGTTAAACATTATATAGATAGTCCGATGGAAGTCGACAACGAAGTTAATCACAATTTCGACACCACAGCTAACTAAGTGTGGGGAGAATCAAGTCTTTAAAGGATAATATGTATTTCTGTTAGAGTTAGATTGTCTGTTTTCGTGTAGTTCTCGAAAATGGAACCCGAACGGTCTTTCCCTAGCAGACCCTAAAGAACTAGTCTTCTCCCCCCATTCTGAATTTTTATTTTTTTTAGGAAATGAAGACTGCCTGTGAACTAAACCATGGTCTAATGCTACACGCTTTGATCACTAAACGTAATAATGAAACACTTCCGAGTGAAATAGTATCAGTAATCAGAGAAAGATTGGACGGAGTTAGAAAAGAATTCAAATGCGAAGATAATAAGTTACAATTTGGTAAAGGAAAATCAAAATCCGCAGCCAAAAGAAGAGCACGACACCTAGAAAGATGTCACAAATGCGGAAAATGGTCACATGGAGGTAAATGTTCAAATAATCAAACCTATTCAAATACCGAATTTGTTACTTTATGCAGAGACGGACCGTTCATATGTTTAAAAGAAAAAACACTGAATGCTCGAGGTTACGCCTATGTCGCCATGGAAAACCAATTAAACTGACTATCTTATGAATGGGATAGATCATATAACTAAGAAATCTATTTCACATGTATGTTTGTACAGTTTTTATTTTTTTATTTTTATTTTTAATCTTTTGATAATAAACGCTAATTTTTCGCTATAAAGTATTAAATTGGTATTGAATAAAATTAGGTTTGGCGACCGAAATTATTGATATCATTCAAAAATTTATTACATCACTGCGAAATTTAACATTTATTCTTAAGGTATAAATATCTTTAATCAAATCAACCCAAAATATTTCAAAAATTCGTCATGAGTTAAATTAGGTCTTGGAACCAAAATTACTTTACCGAAAAGAGGGGCGCATATTTTTGATAATATTTGATTGATTAAAGTAGGATAAAAAGCAAAAAAAAAATTAATTTTATTTTTACCATGTTTTTAAAATTAATATATAAATCTTAAATTAATATTGTAAACTTTGTAAAAATAATATATTTAAAATTGTAAATATTTGAAAAATTAATATAAGTTTGGTGTGAATTTATAATATGAATTTTTAAATTAAGTTTGGTGTGAATTTTTAATTTTTAAAATATGAATTTTTAATTTTATGCA
Organism: Rutidosis leptorrhynchoides; assembly: GCF_046630445.1. Taxonomy (NCBI): domain Eukaryota; kingdom Viridiplantae; phylum Streptophyta; class Magnoliopsida; order Asterales; family Asteraceae; genus Rutidosis; species Rutidosis leptorrhynchoides. The sequence goes on along the minus strand of NC_092340.1, from coordinate 191,460,815 downwards.
TTTCAAATTTTAAGTTTGGTGTGAATTTTTAATATTAATTTTGAATTTTATATTTAAGTTGTGTGAATTTAAAAACAAAAATTTACTTTATCTCATTAAGTTAAAAATATGATTTTTAAAATTCGTCTTAAGTTGAAGACTAGGTCGTTGAACCGAAATTGCTTTACCCGAGGGAGGGACGAGAACTTTTATTATCATTATTTTTAATCTTATTAAATTAAAGTATGCCAAAAACATTAAAAAAACCAAAAATCTTAGCTTTTAAAACAATCGCTACAAAAAGACAAATTTTAAAATTTTGTCGAGGGACGGACTAGGACATCAATCCGAAACGACCTCGTCCTAAATAACAAGGGAAACAAAATTTTAAAATTAATTACTTAATTGTTTTAATTAGTATAAGATGTTATTAAAAAAAAAATACAAACTCCGCGACTCGCGGAGTTTGAAGGTTTAAACCCCGCGACTCGCGGGAGGACCAAAATACAAAAAAAAAATAAAATCGAGCTGAACTGATCAGTCCACACCACAACTCAAACATACAGCGAAAATACTCCGAAAAAACCCGAAAAAAAACCCCCAAAATCACAATTTTTAACCGTTAATCATCAAATCTTTTAATAAAATCATGTTAAGAAGGATGCTATCAAGGAATTACTCAAGAAAAACGGTAAATTTCTACACCTAAACACCATTTAATCCGAAAATTAGTGTTCTTGAGCAATTTTATACCCAATTTGATTTTGATGCTTTTTAGTGTAATTATGCTTAAATTGTTTATGTATTATGCTTTTATAACCTAGATTGATGCTATTTAACATGATTAGAAGCCTTAAACTTCAAATTTTGAGTAATCTAGGGTTTGTGTTCTTGAGCAATTTGGGGCTTTTTGATATAAACAGATTATGGCCGATTTTTGTCATGAATTGTTGCTAAATTAAGTAGTGTAACATGTTTAGGTAGTTAAATGATCCAAATTTGAGCCTAAACATGATTTTGAGAATTAAAGTGGACTTTTTCAAGTCTAAAATTCATGAACTTGATTTTTGAAAGATAATGCCATTTGAAACTTGTTTAATTGCTAGTAATGATTATTTTGACATGTTATTTGAGTTGAATGCTTATGAACTTGGCAAACATTTTCGTATATGCTTATTTGAAAAAGTGTAGATTTGATGAAAATATGAAAATGAGATTAAGTTTGATATAAATTGATCATGTCATTGTAATTATTTTGATTGATGATTTTACTGACACTAATGCATATTTGGATGCACAAAAATTGTGTTTGATGTGTTTTGCAGACTGAAAGGGGTGAATCTTCATCCCAAGCTCGCAATGCTCCTGCTGAGAATGCGGAACAACAGGAGGTGGATAACTACTACAAACAAAATATACCTCATCCAGTCATGACATTTTCTGATATGAACTTGGAAGATTTGCACCCGAACCTGAGATTTGACAGACTTTGGATAGTTTATCCAAAATACCAAAGGGGTTTGTATACTCTTCATTCTAAAGTTGTTGAGGTACCTAGGGTCATAGAATGGGGACCATTAGAAGCTGTAGAATTAGCCGGGCCAATTAGGGAATTTCTTGCACAGAGGTATGGTAATTCTACTTTTAACGACTGGGTACGTTTATTCACCATGCGTAGACCTGTATATAAAGTATGGTGTGAAGAATTGTTGTGTAGTATAGAATTAAACGATCGGGTAGCTAGTTTAACCGATCGATCTTTATTAGATTTTTGTTAGGAGGTTCGATGCGCCACATGTCTTTACTAGACATGGCTCAGGCTTTACGTATATATACGCCTGAGGAGTTAGCATCTGCCGATTGTAGAGGGTTGATACTAAATGGTAGAAAGATAGATGAAAATTTTGATACACATGGTGTATGGAGTCAAATGACAAGCCATCACCGATTCAAAGGGGGAAATTACTCTTATTTGGATATAGATAGAGCTGAATTAAGAGTAATTCATAGGTTTTTAGCTAATTTGATTACACAAAGAGGTAAGAACAAGGAAAAGGTAAATGAACAGGATTTGTTTTACCATATGTGTATTCGAGACCCACAAAGCGCTGTAAGTATACCTTATTGTGTGGGTTATTATTTATCAGCTATGGTTAGGGGGATGAGACCGCATAGCATAATAGGAGGTGGTATATTTATTACTTTGATTGCTGAATATCTCGGTGTGGATATAAGTTGGGGGGGATTATTAGTCGAAGAACCAGAACCCCGCGATACAATAGGTTTAAATGTATACCATGGTGCGAAAGTTTTGAAGAGGCGAAATAACGCCGCAGTACAATACCATGGTAGACATCCACAGGTTGAGAGAAACCAACAGCAAGGTAATGTAGGAGGGGGGAAATTAAATGCAAGAAATGCAAAGGTTTATAGCTTCACAGGAGTACGAAAATGCTAGACGTAGAGCATTTGAAGATTGGAAAGTTCATCAAAACCAAATCATAGCTTATTGCCAACATATAGGTAGAAACTATATTCCTACTCCAAAGCCCATATTCCCTCCCTGGTCTATAGAGATGCAACCACCGTATCCTACGTATAACCCTGCCGAAGCATTTTATAGCACCTATGGTTATGCATGGAACCCCTATTGGTATCAGTATCAACCTAGTCTACTTAGTTTTATTTATTTTGTAATTTGTAATGTTGATACGTTTAATACTTATGTTAATATTGTAATAGTTGTTATAATTTTCTAACTTTTATTCTTAGATTTTAATAATTTTTGAATGTGGGGTAATATACCAAACTTCAAAAATATGTATATATGTTTGCAGTTTATCTTATGCACACAACAGGGTAAAATAACGCATTTTCAAAGACTGGCATTAAGTTCAGCAAAATCAACTAATTTTGACGACAAGATGCAAAATATATGTGAAATAACAACAAGACGGAATGAACAAATGATATGCACCATTTATCATTCAGCAAACAAACGCCAATATATTTGGAAACTTTGGTAAAATTTAATCATTTTCACACAAATCACCCTCAATAATTTAAATTGTTACTGATTTCTTGCAAATGAGGGCATTGCAAGATCTTAAGTGCGGGAAGGGGTTAAATTCTTTCGGATTTTAAAAATTTTACTTTATACACTTGGTTACCATTAAAAAAACTAGTAAAGTAGTAGTTGTATTAGAATCTAGTGCTCTCTGATAATAAAGAACAGCCCTAGTCTTATATACTGACTACCCAATTCTAGTAAAGTTTTTCAAAATTTTTAATTAAATGAACTCAAAATCATGTTTATACATATTTATGAACGATAAAACTAGGTTTTAACACCGAAATTATTGTTACCTCGGAAAGGACATAAATTGATAAACAAACCAAAATGTTAAAATTCATTTAAAATGGAATAGAGGACAATAAAAAGGAAAATAAAAGCCAAGTGTGGGAAAATTCTCCAAGTTATTCAAAACATATGTCACATATTTTTGTACAAATAACTAAAAATACTTTTGCTTTGGACTAAACTAAAATTTTTTTACCTGATTTACTGTAAGAAAGATGGATCTACACGATGAATCAATTCCATCATTAAAAGGAAGTAAAGTCTTCCGAAAAAGAAACGCGCTTCTTGATTTAGGTCAGGAAGTTGTCGTCCAGACCAGCTGTAGGTTGACGAAAAACCTAGAAAAGTCATCACTAAAATCAGCAGGAAATCCACGGATCTCAGCATTAAACAGGGTCGCCAAGTGGTCAGATTTATCCTAACCATGAGAAGGATTTATCTCGTACAATGGGGGGGCACCATGCAAATTAGCTGGATAAGACTAATGAATCAGATCCCCAGAAAGGATAATCTCCTTAAAAGATCAAAAATCAGCTTTTAAGCCTGATATTACTCAATCCTTGAGATTGACCTTAAAGATTGAGAATTACAAACTCATGGAATTCAATGATATCTAAACTCGAGCCTGAACGAGAAAATATTTTGATCAAAATTACAAACCGATTTGTTTTCTAAAAACCCATTTTCAATGCGTTCATTACCATTGAACGTAAAATCCTAGGAATTTACCTGGAATTCATTAGGTCACCTGAACCAAATCGGGTGTCAACCGTAAGAACAGTGCTTGCATAGTGGTCAAAGACAGGACCTTGTGCCAGACCGAAAAATTATAAGGGTGAGCTTTACTATTGCTCCTACCAAGGATAGTAATTGCATCCGACACGTTATAGACCATAATTAAAAGCATGTCATGGGACATTGCCGTAACAGTTGCTTGTTCAACGCTTTCCTTTACAACCGGACGGTAGTTTACCGAAAGGTAATATACGGGCCAAGTAAACTGGACGTGTTGCTTTCCTAATACAAGGTTGGCAAGTGGGTGACACAAAACCGCAAGTTTTGAGCTAAAATTTTCAAATCTGAAACCCACCAAACCCACAAAAATATTTTGCAAACACCGGTGAAGGGTTATTCCGAAAAACTTATCTAGGGTAAAAGCTAGATTTAATTTTCAAAAGATCAAATGTTTTCATAAAGATCCAATTTCCTTAATGGATCTAAATTTTATAGTCATGTGGGACTGTAAACCATATCGTTACTACCATTGTTTATACCGCCGTATAGAAATCACTGATGTACAAAGTGTGAAGAATAAAGAAGTGATTCTAGTATTTCAAGACGATATTGCTTGAGGACAAGCAACGCTCAAGTGTGGGAATATTTGATAATGCTAAACACGAACATATATTTCATAGCATTATTCCTCAAGAAAGACAAGCTTTTAGTTGCAATTGTTCTATTTACAAGTGATATTCGTTTAAATAATAAAAGGTGAAGACAAAAGACAGATTCGACGAATTGAAGACGCAAACGACCAAAAAGCTCAAAAGTACAAAAGACAATCAAAGAGGTTCCAATTATTGATAAGAAACGTCTCGAAATTACAAGAGTACAAGATTCAAAACGCAAAGTACAAGATATTAAATTGTACGCAAGGACGTTCGAAAATTCGGAACCGGGACATGAGTCAACTCTCAACGCTCGACGCAACGGACTAAAAATTACAAGTCAACTATGCACATAAATATAATATAATATTTAAATAATTCTTATAATTATTTATATATTATATAAATAATAAAAATCCGTCGGCAAGAAAGACTCCAAAGTTGGTGAGCTGTATTTTCAAACTCCGCGACTCGCGGAATTTGAAGGCAAAAGTTGCCGCGAGTCGCGGAGTACCCCTGAACTCAATTCCCTATAAAGCCAACCGAATTCTGATCATTTTGAATATCATATATCTATCTCTCTCTCAATATATACGTAAATATATATATATAATTTATATTTTAATTTTAATTTTAAATCCTAATAATAAGGGTATATTAGCAAATGTTGTAAGGGTGTAAGTCGAAATTCTGTCCGTGTAACGCTACGCTATTTTTAATCATTGTAAGTTATGTTCAACCTTTTTAATTTAATGTCTCGTAGCTAAGTTATTATTATGCTTATTTAATCCGAAGTAATCATGATGTTGGGCTAATTACTAAAATTGGGTAATTGGGCTTTGTACCATAATTGGGGTTTGGATAAAAGAATGACACTTGTGGAAATTAGACTATGGGCTATTAATGGGCTTTATATTTGTTTAACTAAATGATAGTTTGTTAATGTTAATATAAAGATTTACAATTGGGCGTCCCTATAAATTACCATATACACTCGATCGGACACGATGGGCGGGGTATTTATATGTACGAATAATCGTTCATTTAACCGGACACGGGAATGGATTAATAGCCACTAGAATTGTTGAAACAGGGGTGAATTACATTCAAAGGTAATTGGTGTAATTGTTAACAAAGTAGTAAAACCTTGGTTTACACGCAGTCGATAACCTGGTGTATTCATTAAACAAAGTATTAAAACCTTGTTACCATTCGAATCTCCAATTAGTTGGAATATTTAACTTCGGGTATAAGGATAATTTGACGAGGACACTCGCACTTTATATTTATGACTGATGGACTGTTATGGACAAAAACCAGACGGACATATTAAATAATCCAGGACAAAGGACAATTAACCCATGGGCATAAAACTAAAATCAACACGTCAAACATCATGATTACGGAAGTTTAAATAAGCATAATTCTTTTATTTCATATTTAATTTCCTTTATTTTATATTTAATTGCACTTCTAATTATCGCATTTTTATTGTTATTGTATTTAATTGCACTTTTAATTATCGTATTTTTTTTAATTATCGCAAGTTTATTTTATCGCACTTTTATTATTCGCAATTTCATTATCGTTATTTACTTTACGCTCTAAATTAAGTCTTGTATTTATTTATTATTTTACATTTGGTTTTAACTGCGACTAAAGTTTTAAAATCGACAAACCGGTCATTAAACGGTAAAAACCCCCCTTTATAATAATAATATTACTTATATATATAGTTGTATTTTTATAAAAGTAAACTAATATAGCGTTAAGCTTTGTTTAAAGATTTTCCCTGTGGAACGAACCGGACTTACTAAAAACTACACTACTGTACGATTAGGTACACTGCCTATAAGTGTTGCAGCAAGGTTTAAGTATATCCATTCTCGAAATAAATAAATATCTTGTGCAAAATTGTATCATATTTAATAGTATCCCCTGCTGAAATTTAAATCTATTTTATATACACCTCGCATAACATCAAAAAGCGTTTCAATTGTTGAAGAAAAAGTTAACTACGGCACCTATATTGTCATTGCCTGAAGGGAATGATGATTTTGTGATATATTGTGATGCCTCAAAGCAAGGTCTCGGTTTTGTATTAAGGCAACGAACGAAGGTAATTGATTATGCATCTAGACAATTGAAGATTCACGAACAGAATTATACGATGCATGATTTGGAATTAGGCGCGGTTATTTTTGCATTAAAGACTTGGAGGCACTACTTATATGGGGTTAAAAGTATTATATATACTGACCACAAAAGTCTTCAACACATATTTAATCAGAAACAACTGAACATGAGGCAGCGCAGGTGGACTGAATTGTTAAATGATTACGACTTTGAGATTCGTTATCACCCGGGGAAGGCAAATGTGGTAGCCGACGCCTTGAGCAGAAAGGACAGAGAACCCATTCGAGTAAAAGCTATGAATATAATGATTCACAATAACCTTACTACTCAAATAAAGGAGGCGCAACAATGAGTTTTAAAAGAGGGAAATTTAAAGGATGAAATACCCAAAGGATCGGAGAAGCATCTTAATATTCGGGAAGACAGAACCCGGTATAGGGCTGAAAGGATTTGGATACCAAAATTTGGAGATATGAGAGAAATGGTACTTAGAGAAGCTCATAAAACCAGATACTCAATACATCCTGGAACGGGGAAGAAGTACAAGGATCTCAAGAAACATTTTTGTTGGCCGGGTATGAAAACCGATGTTGCTAAATACGTAGGAGAGTGTTTGACGTGTTCTAAGGTCAAAGCGAAGCATCAGAAACCATCAGGTCTACTTCAACAACCCAAAATTCCGGAATGGAAATGGGAAAACATTACCATGGATTTCATCACTAAATTGCCAAGGACTGCAAGTGGTTTTGATACTATTTGGGTAATAGTTGATCATCTCACCAAATCAGCACACTTCCTGCCAATAAGAGAATATGACAAGATAGAGAAGTTAGCACGATTGTATTTGAAGGAAGTCGTCTCCAGACATGGAATACCAATCTCTATTATCTCTGATAGGGATGGCAGATGTATTTCAAGATTCTGGCAGACATTACAGCAAGCATTAGGAACTCGTCTAGACATGAGTACTGCCTATCATCCACAAACTGATGGGAGAGCGAAAGGACGATACAAACGCTTGAAGACATGCTACGAGCATGTGTTATTGATTTTGGAAACAGTTGGGATCGACACTTACCGTTAGCAGAATTTTCCTACAATAACATTTACCATTCAAGCATTGAGATGGCGCCGTTTGAAGCACTTTATGGTAGAAAGTGCAGGTCTCCGATTTGTTGGAGTGAAGTGGGGATAGACAGATTACGGGTCCGGAGATAATACAAGAAACTACCGAGAAGATCATCCAAATGCAACAACGGTTGAAAACCGCCCAAGGTAGACAAAAGAACTACGCTGACATTAAAAGAAAAGATATAGAATTTGAAATTGGAGAGATGGTCATGCTTAAAGTTGCACCTTGGAAAGGCGTTGTTCGATTTTGTAAACGAGGGAAATTAAACCCAAGGTATATTGGACCATTCAAGGTTATTGATCACGTCGGACCAGTAGTTACCGACTTGAGTTACCTAAACAACTTGCGGCTGTACATAACACTTTCCACGTATTGAATTTGAAGAAATGTTTTGCTAAAGAAGATCTCACTATTCCGTTAGATTAAATCCAAATCAACGAAAAACTTCAATTTATCGAAGAACCCGTCGAAATAATGGATCGTGAGGTTAAAAGACTTAAACAAAACAAGATACCAATTGTTAAGGTTCAATGGAATGCTCGTAAAGGACCTGAGTTCACCTGAGAATGAGAAGATCAGATGAAGAAGAAATACCCGCACTTATTTCCAGAAGATGCTTCAACACTTCCAATAGCTTGAAATTTCGGGATGAAATTTATTTAACGGGTAGGTACTGTAGTGACCCGAACTTTTCCATGATTATTCCATGATTATATATTAAATGAAAAAATGTTTCCAACATGTTAAGTAATCAAACTTATTAAGACTTGATTATTTGAAATGAGTTTCATGTAGACAATTCACCACCCAAGTTGACTGGCGATTCACGAACGTTAAAACTTGTAAAAACTATATGTTGATATATATATATATATGGACATATATGTAATGATTATCGTTGTAATGACATTTTAAAGTATATATATTATATCAAGATATATTCATTGTTGGTGATTTGTGTCACCAATATGATTTAATTGTAATGGGATTAATTTGTTAACCAAAATAACCTTGTTAAATATCGAACAAGTTTGGGGAAAGTGTGGAGTGCACAATTATTTGAACTTATGTTGATTATGATGGGGGTTCAGGGGCAGCGCCCCCGATAGCGGGGTCCAAGGGGTGGCAACCCCTGGCGGGGTCCAAGGGGCAGAGCCCCTGGCTGGGTTAATATCGCTTTATTAAAAATGTGTTAAAAATTTGATTTTAAGATTTCAACAACATTAAATAAGATCGTTAACTAAGACACATATCAAAGTACTTCTACTTAGCAAAAATGCTTACAATTACATTTCCATTCATTTTTCATCAACAATTCTACTCGTAGTCATTCAGTATTTGTACCCGTATTATACACAGTTGCTAGACGTACTTACTATGAGTATATACCAATAGGAACTAGCATGGGATTCCACTCTTGATTATGTCATGCATGACTAATCAAATTTAACTTCTACCATGAACTAGTCAACTAACTAGAGCTTCTTTTAACCCCACTCACCACTCATCATTCACCACTCACCAATCAATCCTTTTCACTTCCAATTCTCTTTCTAATTCTCTCTAAACAAACACACACATACTTAGGAACGAAATTTCCAGTAAACTAATCATCATCTTCATCAAAAATTATTTCAAGAATCAAGCTATAATCATCATAGGAAGAACACTTCAAGAACACTTCGAAAATCCTTTCAAGTTTGCTAGTTTACTTTTAATCTTGCATATCCATTCCAAGTAATCATCTAAGATCAAGAAACCTTTGTTAATTACAACAGGTTATCTTTCTTATTCAAGGTAATACTCATATCCAAACTTTGATTCGATTTCTATAACTATAAACTATCTTGATTCGAGTAATAATCTTACTTGAAATTGTTTTCGTGTCATGATTCTGCTTCAAGAACTTCCAAGCCATCAAAGATCCATTCAAGCTAAAGATTATTTTTGTCATTTCTAGTAGGTTTACCTACTATACTTGAGGTAGTAATGATGTTCGTAACATCATTCAATTCATATATAAATAACTATCTTATTCAAAGATTTGAAAACATAATCACTAGAGCATAGTTTAGTTAATTCTAAACTTGTTCGCAAACAAAGTTAATCCTTCTAAATTGACGTTTAAAATCAACTAAACACATGTTTTATATCTATATGATATGCTAACTTAATGATTTAAAACCGGAAAACACGAAAAACACCGTAAAACTGGACATACGCCGTCGTAGTAACACCGCGGGCTGTTTTGGGTTTGATAATTAAAAACTATGATAAACTTTGATTTAAAAGTTGTTCTTATGGGAAAATGATTTTTCTTATGAACATGAAACTATATCCAAAAATCGTGGTTAAACTCAAAGTGGAAGTGTGTTTTTTAAAATGGTCATAAAGACGTCGTTCTTTCGACTGAAATGACTACCTCTTACAAAAACGACTTTTAACTTATATTTCCGACTATAAACTTATACTTTTTCTATATAGATTCATAAAATAGAGTTCAATATAAAACCATAGCAATTTGATTCACTCAAAACGGATTTAAAACGAAGAAGTTATGGGTAAAACAAGATTGGATATTTTTTGATTGTTGTAGCTACGGGAAATATTGTAACAATTCTATACAAATTATATCCTAGCTAACTTATATTGTATTATACATGTATTCTAATATATTATGTAATCTTGGGATACCATAGACACGTATGAAAATGTTTTGACATATCATATCGACCCATGTATATATATTATTTGGAACAACCATAGACACTCTATATGCAGTAATGTTAGAGTTAGCTATACAGGGTTGAGGTTGATTTCAAAAATATATATACTTTGAGTTGTGATCTATCTTGAGACGTGTATACACTGGGTCGTGTATTGATCCAAGATAATATATATCGATTTATTTATGTACATCTAACTATGGACAACTAGTTGTAGGTTATTAACGAGGACAGCTGACTTAATAAGCTTAAAACATTAAAACGTATTAAAAAATGTTGTAAATATATTTTGAACATACTTTGATATATATGTACATATTTGTTATAGGTTCGTGAATCGACCAGTGGCCAAGTCTTACTTCCCGACGAAGTAAAAATCTGTGAAAGTGAGTTATAGTCCCACTTTTAAAATCTAATGTTTTGGGATGAGAATACATGCAACTTTATAAATATTTTACGAAATAGACACAAGTAAATGAAACTACATTATATGGGTGAATGATCGAAGCCGAATATGCCCCTTTTAGCTTGGTAGCCTAAGAATTTGGGAACAGACCCCCAAATTGACGCGAATCCTAAAGATAGATCTATCAGGCCCAACAAGCCCCATTCTGGAATTTGGAATGCTTTAGTACTTCGAAATTATCATGTCCGATGGGTGTCCCGGAATGATGGGGATATTCTATATGCATATTGTTAATGTCGGTTACCAGGTGTTCACCATATGAATGATTTTTATCTCTATGTATGGGATGTATTAAAATATGAAATCTTGTGGTCTATTATTATGATTTGATAATATATAGGTTAAACCTATAACTCACCAACATTTTTGTTCACGTTTTAAGCATGTTTATTCTCAGGTGATTATTAAGAGCTTCCGCTATTGCATACTAAAATAAGGACAAGATTTGGAGTCCATGCTTGTATGATATTGTGTAAAAACTGCATTCAAGAAACTTATTTTTGATGTAATATATTCTTATTGTAAACCATTATGTAATGGTCGTGTGTAAACAGTATATTTTAGATTATCATTATTTGATAATCTACGTAATGCTTTTTAAACCTTTATCGATAAAATAAAGGTTATGCTTGTTTTAAAAAATGAATGCAGTCTTTGAAAAACGTCTCATATAGAGGTCAAAACCTCGCGACGAAATCAATTAATATGGAACGTTTATAATCAATATGAACGGGACATTTCATGTACTCCCGGTTTCGGGCATAACTATTTTATGTTTTTAGTATGTATGGTGCTTAGAATAACAATTGCATGAATAAAATGTCACAAGACAAACGATGATCGAGACCATACAAGATGGAAGCACAAATTGGAGCAAGGACGCTTTGAACGAGGTTAACGTCGGCACAAGAATTAAAGAATCTATAATTGGCGCGCCATCCAACTTCACGCCTTGTGACCATAGGGGAGTACTACGTCTTCACCACTTTTTTCAAATAGAATATACGCAAACTACTATACCACTTTAAAAACTAAGTGTGGGATTGGAAACCCCACCAACATAAACTTTTAATAGCATAACACCTCTTTTAAAAACTAAAGTGTGGGATACATCATATCCTTAACATTGAGGAAAATGTTATTTTAAAGTGTGGGATAGCAAATGTTGCATATAACGATTCTTGTAGAATCCTCAAGTGTTGTAAACTAAATTTTTTACAAAAATTTAAAACTTTCCGAATTATAAAACACTAAGGATTATAAAATTCTATAAAGGATCAAAAAGTTTTTTTTGCTACAAAATAGACGAAAGGTTAAAACATGGTTGAAAACTTTTTGCGAAAATCAAATTAATTTTCCAAAAGAGCATTGCATAACGAAAGGCGCAATTCGACCTGCTATAATTTTTGTGAGGCACCCCCAAATAAGGCTTTATAAGCACTCATTTTTAGTGCTTAACTATACTTCCGTTGAGAGCGCCGATGTTAACATCTAGGAATCAGAACTTGCTCTTTATCGACATTTCGGAATCACTTTTTGACGAGGATGATTAAGTTAGAACCTCAGCTATTCGTGAAGACAAAAACAACCCCCGCTACACATCTTCGTTTCCATATCCATTCTACGAAACCCATTTACCTCTACTTATCTATTATGTCCACTTCATAAATAAAAGAAATAAATCCCGACAAAATCATTCTTTTTGGGAAAATCCACTACAAAACCGCATTAGGAAAAATGCGAGCATCCGAGCCAATTATCAAAGAACATCGCGAAAAGGAGACCTCAAAGAGAAAAGCAAAAGATGCTTGTGTAAAAAAAAAAAAAAATTAAAAATTGTTGATGAATAAAGGTTCTGAGAAAGGGAGCAGAGCCAGAAAAGATTCAAGAAAAGAAACTCCTGGCAGTCAAAAAGAAGGATGCTTACCAATAAATTCCTGACAAAAAGCTGAAAGGATCGCTAAAATCGATCTTTCAAACTCCTATCTATCAAAACCCTTCGCACCCTAGAAACCTCCAAATCCCCATCTCTTCACAATCCAAGCTGAGTCGATAACTGAAAATTCTCTCAAATAATTGATGGAGATTTGAGTCTTGATCAAGCCTATGACGAAGAGTGTAAGCATGACTGGCTAAGAGTGACTTCATTTCTTAGAACTATAGGACACCCTAGTGAAATGAGTGACCCGAGTGAGGTAGCCTCAGTTATGTAACCTCCTCTCATGCTTGCGAAAAAAGGTTTGAGAATAGCAAAAAGAATAAAACTAAGTTTTCACTCTTCCGACTTGCGGAACAAAGACAACTTGATCACTACAATGTAGAGACCCGTCCTAATCCATCCAGACGAAATCCATATCGATTATAAACGATTCACAACAGTTGATTACATCGCGAGGTACTTGACCTCTATATGATTAATTTTACAAACATTGCATTCGTTTTTGAAAAGACAATCTTTCATTACATCAAAAGTTGACAGCATGCATACCATTTCATAATATATCTAACTATAATTGACTTAATAATAATCTTGATGAACTCAACGACTCGAATGCAACGTCTTTTGAAATATGTCATGAATGACTCCAAGTAATATCTCTAAGATGAGCAAATGCACAGCGGAAGATTTCTTTCATACCTGAGAATAAAAATGCTTTAAAGTGTCAACTAAAAGGTTGGTGAGTTCATTAGTTTAACATAAATAATCATTTCCATCATTTTAATAGACCACAAGATTTTCATTTTCAGTTCTCATAAATATACGTCCCATGCATAGAGACAAAAATATCATTCATATGGATTGAACACCTGGTAACCGAAATTCACAATATGCATATAAAAATATACCCATCATTCCGGGATCCTCCTTCGGACATGATATAAATTTCGAAGTACTAAAGCATCCGGTACTTTGGAAGGGGCTTGTTGGGCCCGATAGATCTATCTTTAGAGTTCGCATCAATTAGGGTGTCTGTTCCCTAATTCTTAGATTACCAGACTTAATAAAAAGTTTATTATTAGTACAAATTTTATATTAGGGTTTTTATATGATACTAATATATGTATATATTAATTGATGTATTTTATATATAGCTTAGTTAATATCTTTTCCATAATAAAAATATAGTAATATGAAATATTAAAATATTGTAATGTAAAATATCTTTTATCCATACCTATTTTATATCTATATTCATATCATACTTAATTATATTCAAATCCTAATCCTAACTTAATTATTATTCACTTTCTCATATATGTGTGTTTATATTCATATTAATATTTTATGATTATAATCAACTTCGTACTTAACATATTTTAAATCATAATCTAGTTTTATCTTCCTATTTTAAATCTTAATATTAGTATTTTAATAACCTTTAATCATAATAATGATAACATTAGTAATATTGATAATAATAACTATAATACTAACAATTTATTACTAATGATAATATTGATAATAATTTTAATAATAACCTTACTTAATAATGATAATCATATTAATAATAATAATGGTTATACTAGTAATAACCCTAATAATAATACTTTTAATTATTCTAATAAACATATTAATGATTTTAATAATAATAACAATTAACAACAACAATAATTTATAATAATAATAATAATGATAATAATAATAATAATAATAATAATAATAATAATAATAATAATAATAATAATAATAATAATAATAATAATAATAATAATAATAATAATAATAATAAAGATTTTTGAAATTTAAAAGCTACCTCATAAGGCCTTTAAAAAAACAGTTGCTACTCGCCGAGCTCGAGCCCGAGACCTCTCGAATACCCGAACACACACCTAACCACTCCTCTGCTGAACCATTTCTGTTATAACACGATTTTTATTTCTTTTATACGTTTTCGGTGCCCTTCTTCTTCTTCTACTATAATCGACCCAGACCAAGTATTCCATTGTAGTGACTTAATTGTTTTAGTTTAGGAATTTCAACAGAATCAGAGACGACCAGATTAGGGGTGATTTGGGGATTAATCAGGACAATAAAAGAAGAAAATAAATACATAAATAAAACATTATCAGGTTCGCTTTGAACCTCTAGAACTCACATCGCGTTTTTGAAATCTAGCAACTTTCAGACCCAACTTCCTACATGAAATAGGTTTAAAAACTCCTTTAGAAACTATCTGTATACTTAATTGAATCTGAAACATCAAAATAAAAATGAATTTCGCGAAGAACAAACTTGTTGACTTTTTAAACTAAAACTTTGACCTCACAATTCAAGCTCAATACAGTGAATTGAAGGTTGGGATTTTCAGAAAGATTCAATGAAGAGTTCCTAACAACTCTGTATTAAACTAAAACTTTGACCTCACAATTCAAGCTCAATACAGTGAATTGAAGGTTGGGATTTTACAGAAAGATTCAATGAAGAGTTCCTAACAACTCTGTATTTCTACTTTTTTAAATTCATAACAAAATCTAATTGTTTGAAAATATAAGCAGGAACAGGGTGTATCGACTATTTTATGGAATTGTTGTGATAATGGGAAGTGTATCAGTAAAAGAACGAATTTGATACTTGTAATTGATCCTAATTAGTTCGTACAGATATTGGATTAAGACATGTGATAGGCTATAGATAGAATCAATTAAATAAAAAAATGAATAAAATCAATTAAAAAGGATCGTGACCCTAACTGTTTTGGGAGTATCTATGATTTGGAATCGATCTGGTAAACGTAAAAACTAATCCTGATACAGTTGGATAGCTATATGTAACAAACTCTTAACTTTCTAATTCCTTTTAAGATTATAAATAATAAATAATGAATAATAATAATAATAATAATAATAATAATAATAATAATAATAATAATAATAATAATAATAATAATAATAATAATAATAATAATAATAATAATAATAATAATAATAATAATAATAAGAATAATAATAATAATAATAATAAGAATAATAAGAATAATAAGAATAAGAATAAGAATAATAATAATTAATATTACTGATTTTCTAATATAAATGGTTGTATATATCGCATATATTTATCTGTATATATCCATCTATTTTTATATGCTTGTATTAGTATGTCTCTTATATTTATTTATTTTATAGATTATAATAAATCTTAATATTAAATATAACCATAATAATAATAAACTTAATAATACAATTTTCATTATTATAATATTAAGAATAATATTACTAATAGTAATGATAGTTATAAATTTATATCGATAATATTATTAATAATAATAATAATATTAATTATAATCATACCAATATTAATAATGAATATTAGAATATTAGTAATTAGTAATAATAATAATAATAATATAATAATTTATTTACCACTTTCATATTTATATGATATATATTTATTACCAATACTAATATTGATATTATTATTTAATGTAATAATAACATTGCTAATACAACTATACTTTAAACTTAAAATAACATATTTTGAACACTTATCATTTATATATTTTAATATATTATTATATCCATATAATTACTATTTATGAATAGAATTCATTTATATATATATACTACTATATATACAATTATGTTAAGTATTAAGTAGATAATTATATTAATTATATATATTGAAACAATTAATATCTGAGTATAATATTTAATTACTTTGTTATTATTGATAGATTATGTATATTCAATCTGCTTCCTATATTCAAATAATAATTTTTAGTCATTTTTAATTATCGTTCATAATAACTAAATCACATACTAGTACATTAATATATTTAGTTTATTATATATAATTATTTACATACCTGATTATTTATACATATATTTCTGTTTACAATTAAAGATTCGTGAATCGTCGGAAATAGTTACAGGGTAAATGATTATATGAACATAGTTCCAAAATTTTTGAGACTTAACATTACAGACTTTGCTTATCGTGTCGAAAACATATAAAGATTAAAGTTTAAATTTGATCGGAAATTTCCGGGCCATCACAGTACTTACCCGTTAAAGAAATTTTGTCCCGAAATTTGTTAGGGGTCGTCATGGATAACAATAAGGATGTTTTCGTGACAAATATGAGTTGATAAATAGAGTTTTATCATCATTGGGTAATATGGATAAAACCATTTGATTTTGTGAAGAGTACAAATGAAGCTATCACCAGAAAGTGACATGAGTAGGTATAGATTCCTCAAATCCTTTGACGTAAATAGGATTGATTTTCAAGTTCAATAGATTTGAAGAAAATCTTCGTAATAAGATTTGATTCTTCGGTAATCAAGGAAATTAGGATTCGCTTTAAATGTGATCATCTGTTTTGATTGCTCCGTCGGATATTTTACTATAAATCAACTCCCGTCGTTTCCTTAAAACTTACACCTTCCATTCTTCCTCCCTCAACTCATACTTTAAAGTATTCATTAATATGCTCGATCCAGTACTGATTCTTGATATACTCCTAACTTTCATATCTGTCATTCTTCTTTTTCATTTACCATCAGAGGATTTTATTTATTTTTACTATTACCTTGGGGTTATAGTGTTTTTAATTCTCCTGTGTCTTTATGTTGCGATAAACATTGATATACACGGTTTGTAATTTATGTGTTATTATCGAGCTTTATATCCTCCCTTATTTTTCAGAGCTCTTTGCCTTTTTATTCTCTTCTCGACTCTAGATCAAGCGAATAATGGTCTAGAATTTGTAGATATGAAATTCGGACTGAACATAGTTAATGTTTTAAGAAGGAAATTGTAATGGCACGATCTTGATTTGTTAAATTACCAGAATATCCTAAAAGATAGAACTATCAAGAAAATATGTTCTTACTATGTTTGGAGATTGGGTAGAATGTAAGAGTCGTGTAAATTGCACATGATGACGGTACTGTGAATCATCACATTCCATTAGAAACTCAGCATGAATTACTGTAATATAATCACGTTGATCAAGTGTCATTATATTATACTAACTCATGCATCAGTTCCCAACATTACTTCAATAACATTCATATTTTAAGCTCGAAAGTTTACAGATATAGAAACTAACAGTTTCTATATGATGTTATACTGATAGCACGAAGAGATTAATGATTTCAGATAAGATTAGTTATGAAAATATATTCAGAATTATCGAGGATATTTATAATGAAAGATACGATAATATCTTGGAAAATTTAAGATCAAAGGATGATAGAAACTATTGTCCGCAAGGGTTTAGAGTAAAGAGCAAGATATTCGCTAAAGACTTTAGCAGACATTGAATCATTTGGATTCTTTAAAGTCAAACTTATTCTTTGTGATCTGTCCACGGCTTCCTTCATAGTTTCGCATAATCCGTTTTTCGGTACTAAATTTTCTATTGAATGTTTCCAATATTCCATTCTTTATCATCAAATTTTCGACAGTTAAGGTCGTGTACAGTTTTTGTCGCTGTATTCAGCTTTTTCAGAATTTGTGGTATTGATTTGTAGACTGGGAGCTTTTCAGAATTTCAGAATAGAAGGTCATATTTCTAAGAGATAAATGTTATATGTTTACATATAACTGTTGATGTAGACATGCTGCGAGATTTCAAAATTTTGATTGCTGATTCTCGATGTTTGGTACGGAAATTATCATTATCAGATGCAGATGAGTAGAGGATAGGATTTCAATGAATATAATAACTTTTCATAAAGTCAAAGATCAATGATGTTGCAGGTAAGTTTACTGCTAATGTAGTGAGATATAAACGATTTTCCAGTATCGATGACGAAAGGCAACTTATATATCAGGGTTATAATAAGTTAATCCGAGTGAAAAGTCGAAGTTGACTTGCTGGAGCTGTGACAAAATTGGCTAATTTAAAGAGGGATTGTAAAGTTATTTTTGGTAATAACAACGCCAAAGAAGTTATCACAGATACATGTTAAATGTTTTATCAGGTTCCGAGTGTTTTCAGGTGCATAACTATATGCATCAATCTTTTCTTCCGTAGATGAAGTGCGGTTGGTTCATCCTCTCGATTGAGGTGTTTTCAAGAATCATGAAAGGTTTGAACGCAGAATATAATCGTCAAGATACAATGAGGTTTAGGATGAAATCAAGTGGCAAACTTGAAGAATTATTTAGTTTCATATGTTATAATCAATATTTTAATTCATTTTAATTGTCCAATATTATTAGTCCACAGTAGATAGTCCGCGGTTGACAGTCCAATAATTCATATATAGTTTAATATATAATATTCGAATTAATTAATACGTATCGTGACCCGTGTACATGTCTCAGACTCGATCACAACTCAAACTATATATATCATTGTAGAATCAACCTTAACCCTGTATAGAGAACTCGATCATTACTGCATATAGAGTGTTTATGGTGATTCCAAATAATATACATAGATACGTCGATATGATATGTCAAAACCTTGTATACGTGTCCCGATATTTAAAGTACGTAAAATAAATAACAGAAATTAAATGACGATAAATAAAGTGCGTAAAGTAAATAACAGAAATTAAATGACGATAAATAAAATTGCAAGAATGTAAATTGTGATAATTAAATTGCGATAAATAAAATGTGATCAGTTAGCTAGGAACAATTAGCGTGGATTCTTAACAAATTTTCTCATAGTTAATTTGTTTGTTTCTAACAAATTTTATTTTGTCCAATATTTTCTTCATTATGCCACTTGTTGAATTCTGATAGGTCAAAATCTAAATATGAAATTGAATGAAAATGGTTATTCTGTGATGAACGGATACGTGTATCGGTGGATATAAATAGGATAGTAAATTATCGTTGAATCAGATTCAAAGAATGTACAGTGTAACTTATTAATGTGGAATATAAACATTTCCTCGGGTATCACCTACCCGTTAAAATATTTTCACCATTAACAGTTTGTACAATAAAACTTTTAATTACAATCCTTATGAAAACATATATACATATATATTTTCTTTAGACGTAATCATGGATTTAATGAGTCAATGTGATATTAAACTCATCCAATTTGCGGCTAGAACTAGAGTACATAATCTCTAAAACCTTAGAGATCACATAATCGCCATGAAGGACGAAGATAGTTTATGTAGAACGATTCGTAGACCGATGATTATGCTTGAGGTATAGATTGCGAGGTTGAGAAGTGTGATGATATTGTTGATGTTGGTACTGGTTATGTTGCTGGTGCTGCTGATGGTGGTACTGTTGCTGTCGGTGCTACAAGTGTTGTTGGTGCTGAGGTTGGTGATGATGTTGGTGTAGTAAGTATAGCTTGTAGATCACGCACCATTCTTGTTAGGGTTTCTATCCTACCCTCTATCATTTCTATTCATCCACTCATCTGATTCGATAGATCTTGATTATCAATTCAAAGTTCCCTAACTTCTTCTAATATTCCCCTTCGATTGGTATTCGGAAGTAGAGGTTGAATATTTTCTGAGATTGCAGTAGTGCGACCTTCGAAGTGGAAAACTTTAGCAAGAAGGGTGAATACAGTGTTACGTGTAGGTTCACCGGTGAGTACATCATTTTCTCCGATATTAGGAGGTAAGTTTGGTTCACAGTAGGGTTCACCTTCTTCGTTTCTCCATCGAGTGAGTAAGTCTCGGACCCACCCCCATCTCCTCCTGAAAGAAAAATAACTAAATGGTTGAGGCACTTCTGGTTTATTGACTTCGGAGTCTGCTTCAATATACATCTCGAAATCGCTTCCGAAACTAATGGAATCCAAGCTAGGTGTAGGATCCATCTCTCACGATCAGTTAAAGGGTTTTGATATGAAATGATTTTTGAATATTGAATGATATTCTAATTATATAGAATATCTAATATAGTACAGAAGATCCCATAGATCACGGAGGAAATTAAGGAAACGTGTCAGATAAAGTCTACAGTAACAGATACGCTAAGATATGAATTTTGTCTATACTCTATTCATGCAATCAATGCAATAAAATGTGTCTAGACTAAGAATTATGAGTAGGTAATTTCCTAAAGATGATAAGCAGATGATTTTCGATAAAAATTATAAGCAAAACTTTTGACATGCAGACACGGTCGAAGTCCAGACTCACTAATGCATCCTAACGACTATCAGCTAGACATACTAATGTAAGACCTGGTTCGCTAAGACCACCGCTCTGATACCAACTGTAGAGACTCGTCCTAATCCATCTGGACGAAGTCCATATCGATTATAAATGATTCACAACAGTTGATTACATCATGAGGTACTTGGCCTCTATATGATACATTTTACACACATTGCATTCGTTTTTAAAAAGACAATCTTTCATTACATCAAAAGTTGACAGCATGCATATCATTTCATAATATATCTAACTATAATTGACTTAATAATAATCTTGATGAACTTAACAACTCGAATGCAACGTCTTTTGAAATATGTCATGAATGACTCCAAGTAATATCTCTAAGATGAGCAAATGCACAGCGGAAGATTTCTTTCATACCTGAGAATAAACATGTTTTAAAGTGTCAACCAAAAGCTTGGTGAGTTCATTAGTTTAACATAAATAATCATTTCCATCATTTTAATAGACAACAAGATTTTCATTTTCAGTTCTCATAAATATACGTCCCAGGCATAGAGACAAAAATAGCATTCATATGGATTGAACACCTGGTAAACGACATTCACAATATGCATATAAGAATATCCCCATCATTCCGGGATCCTCCTTCGGACATGATATAAATTTCAAAGTACTAAAGCATCCGGTACTTTGGATGGGGCTTGTTGGGCCCGATAGATCTATCTTTAGAGTTTGCGTAAATTAGGGTGTCTGTTCCCTAATTCTTAGATTACCAGACTTAATAAAAAGGGGCATATTCGCTTTTGATAATTCAACCATATAATGTAGTTTAGATTACTTGTGTCTATTTCGTAAAACATTTATAAAAATTGCGCATGTATTCTCAGCCCAAAAATATAAAGGGTAAAAAGGCAAATGAAACTCACCTAATGTATTTTGTAGTAAAAATACATAGAACGACATTGAACAAGTATAGGGTTGGCCTCAGATTCACGAACCTATATTATTCATATATATATATATATATATATATATATATATATATATATATATATATATATATATATATATATATATATATATATATATATATATATATATATATATATATATTAAAACATATAATCGTAATCGAACAAGTTTATTATTAGTACAAATTTTATATTAGGGTTTTTATATGATACTAATTTATATATATATTAATTGATGTATTTTATATATAGCTTAGTTAATATCTTTTCCATAATAAAAATATAGTAATATGAAATATTAAAATATTGTAATGTAAAATATCTTTTATCCATACCTATTTTATATCTATATTCATATCATACTTAATTATATTCAAATCCTAATCCTAACTTAATTATTATTCACTTTCTCATATATGTGTGTTTATATTCATATTAATATTTTATGATTATAATCAACTTCGTACTTAACATATTTTAAATCATAATCTAGTTTTATCTTCCTATTTTAAATCTTAATATTAGTATTTTAATAACCTTTAATCATAATAATGATAATATTAGTAATATTGATAATAATAACTATAATACTAACAATTTATTACTAATTATAATATTGATAATAATTTTAATAATAACCTTACTTAATAATGATAATCATATTAATAATAATAATGGTTATACTAGTAATAACCCTAATAATAATACTTTTAATTATTCTAATAAACATATTAATGATTTTAATAATAATAACAATTAACAACAACAATAATTTATAATAATAATAATAATAATAATAATAATAATAATAATAATAATAATAATAATAATAATAATAATAATAATAATAATAATAAAGATTTTTGAAATTTAAAAGCTACCTCATAAGGCCTTTAAAAAAATAGTTGCTACTCGCTGGGCTCGAACCCGAGACCTCTCGAATACCCGAACACACACCTAACCAATCCTCTGCTGAACCATTTCTGTTATAACACGATTTTTATTTCTTTTATACATTTTCAGTGCCCTTCTTCTTCTTCTACTGTAATCGACCCAGACCAAGTATTCCATTGTAGTGACTTAATTGTTTTAGTTCAGGAATTTCAACAGAATCAGAGGCTACCAGATTAGGGGTGATTTGGGGATTAATCAGAACAATAAAAGAAGAAAATAAATACATAAATAAAACATTATCAGGTTCGCTTTGTACCTCTAGAACTCACATCGCGTTTTTGAAATCTAGCAACTTTCAGACCCAACTTCCTACATGAAATAGGTTTAAAAACTCCTTTAGAAACTATCTGTATACTTAATTGAATCTGAAACATCAAAATAAAAATGAATTTCGCGAAGAACAAACTTGTTGACTTTTTAAACTAAAACTTTGACCTCACAATTCAAGCTCAATATAGTGAATTGAAGGTTGGGATTTTACAGAAAGATTCAATGAAGAGTTCCTAACAACTCTGTATTTCTACTTTTTGAAATTCGTAAAAAATCGAATTGTTTGAAAATATAAGCAAGAACAGGGTGTATCGACTATTTTTCAGTTTAATTATGGAATTGCTGTGATAATGGGAAGTGTATCAGTAAAAGAACGAATTTGATACTTGTAATTGATCCTAATTATTTCATACAGAGATTGGATTGAGACGTGTAACAGCCTATAGACATAATCAATTAAATAAAAAAATGAATAAAATCAATTAAAAAGTATCGTGACCCTAACTGTTTTGGGAGTATCTGTGATTTGGAATCGATCTGGTAAACGTAAAAACAAATCCTGATACAGTTGGATAGCTATATGTAACAAACTTTTAACTTTCTAATTCCTTTTAAGATTATAAATAATAAATAATGAATAATAATAATAATAATAATAATAATAATAATAATAATAATAATAATAATAATAATTAATATTACTGATTTTCTAATATAAATGGCTGTATATATCGCATATATTTATCTGTATATATCCATCTGTTTTTATATGCTTGTATTAGTATGTCTCTTATATTTATTTATTTTATAGATTATAATAAATCTTAATATTAAATATAACCATAATAATAATAAACTTAATAATACAATTTTCATTATTATAATAGTAAGAATAATATTACTAATATTAATGATAGTTATAAATTTATATCGATAATATTATTATTAATAATAATAATAATATTAATTATAATCATACCAATATTAATAATGAATATTAGAATATTAGTAATTAGTAAAAATAATAATAATATAACAATTTATGTAACGACCCTGGATTTTTCCAACGTTTATTTATTAATAATTATTGTTATTAATACTTGTGAATTATTGAATGTATGTTATTACATTTACTCGTTACCATGATTGATCATACATGACTTTAAATGCCCGAAACGTCTTTGTGACCCACGAAACTTTCACGAATAATATTTTTAGAATATTATTTACATTCATGATTAAGTTTTATTAATCATTTTAATTAACTAAGGTTATTAGTTGATTACTTGGGACTTTATTAGTGTTATTGGACTTTTACTTGTTAATTACTTGAACTTGGGCTTGATTAATGTTAATGGACTCTTGAATGTGGACTTATAATCCCACCCTACTTCTTTAATGAACTAGTTAGCCCACTAATTCATGTAAGTAATACTTAGAACTAAACTAGAAGACTTAACTTAGTAAAGAATCTTGTTACTTGTTCTTTCCCATGAAAACACCCATATTAACCAACTTTTAAGACTTTAGCATGCAAGGATCTTGTGGACAAACTTCTTCCCCTCCCCTTAGAAAAAAAAACCGTCCACTCTCATTGCTACAAGGGGAGAGTTTGTTTCACTTTTTGTATTACTTCTCATTTCCATTCTCTCATTTCAAACACACACATTTACTTGCTTTCATTTTTACTCTCTTTTTCTCTCAAGTTTGTAAGTAACAAGCTTAGCTTCTCTTCTCTTTTTCTTCATTAAAACCGTGACATGTATACATACATATCATCATCATCTTTTGTTCTTTGTTTGTTGTTTGATACTTGTTAGTTGTTGTCACTTTGTTACTTGTTGTTGTTACTTACTAATTACTAAGAAGCAAACTTGTTAGTTTGATTCTCCATGTCATCTTGATTTTACAAGAACACTCAAGAACATAAACTTACTAGTTTATGTTCTACCTTTAAAGTTTTAAAGATTGTAAGTTCATGGTTGTAAAAATCATACTTGTGAATCATGTTTGTAAACTTAAAAGTTTACTTTCTTAAAGATCAAGACTTAGGCTTGAATCTTTAAAGTATGAAACCCATGAACTTATTAACTTGTTTACTTAGTTTATTTCTTTATATTATGCACTTTAATTCATGTTTGTTAGTTTAAATGGTCAAGTATTACAATTAGTCTTGATCTCATACTTTCTTGAACTAAAGTTAACTTTGAAAGTTCAAGAACATGTAAGTAAGCTTTCTTTAACTATAACTTTGTACACTTATGTTAGATCTAGACTTTTGGGTCTAGGATCTTCAAGATCTAACT
Organism: Rutidosis leptorrhynchoides; assembly: GCF_046630445.1. Taxonomy (NCBI): domain Eukaryota; kingdom Viridiplantae; phylum Streptophyta; class Magnoliopsida; order Asterales; family Asteraceae; genus Rutidosis; species Rutidosis leptorrhynchoides. The sequence continues at coordinate 191,435,071 of NC_092340.1, read as the reverse complement.
AAGAACTATGTTCTACAACTTAAGATCTTGATTTCAAAGCTTACTTTCAAGTTTGTAACTTATTATTAGTTTTAAAGTTCATGTATGTGTTAGATCTAAGATTTTGATGTAACCTTGGTTCATCAAAATACTTGCAACACTTAAATGAGTTGTGCTACATGTCTTGGACTTACACAAGTTTTATGATGGTGAAACCTTGGTTAAGATGATGCAAACACATCAACGAGTTGTACACTTGAAGCTATATACATCAAGGATGAGAACCGTGATAAGCATCGAGTACCAAGAAACCCCGGAACCTACTGTTTTACTGTTTCTTTGTCTGACCTGTATGACCTGGACTACTGTAAAGATGATTTTCAGATAGCTCTGTTTGAGTAGATAACGTTTCATTTAGGACTCATCTTAATTCGAGTTACGGTTTAGGATTTATGGCCCTCCGATCGTCACTACGTCCTTTTAACGTTGTGCTGAAAAATTCTGACTTACTCGCACTTAGACCGTCGCCACGGTCAAACGAAGACGAGTTTGCATCTGGAATTTTTACCACAACTAAAAGACTCATATACGGAGCCATGGCCACTGGTCTCACCTTATTTTAGTGGGTATTGAGGCCGGGGTGACTGAATGAACTCAGCTTTTGTTTTAAACTCTTTTCATGAACGAAACTTACTTTACACCTTTTGTTTGATGATGAATGATGATGACCCTTAAGACCTTATTTACGTACATTTAAAACCTATTCGGACGATTTACTTACTTAGTACTATTTGACTTAGGTTGAGGACTTCCCGGACCTACACACTTGCTTATTTCCCGAGTCATACTTTACCGCTACTTTATCATTGTGAGTTATAGCATCCCTTTTTACTTTAACTATTTTGGGAACTGAGAATACATGCGTATTTTGCGTTTTACATACTAGGCACGAGTACTTAAACTTATATATGTGTGGGTTATACAACAGCATAAACATTCCCTTTAGCTCGGTAACGTTTAGTCATTGATTTTTGAACCGGTGAACGCGAATCTTAGATATGGATCCATAGGGTTTGACATCCCCACTCAGGCTAGTAGCGCTAGCATTTAACGAGTGTTTAATACTTCGTATACATACGCACTTGCCAAGCGTACTTTCAGGGGGTATAAATGTTAAGTTAGTTACCAAGTGCCCACGGTTAACATATACTTTATCATACTATTTTGAAACGCTCTTTGTAGCACTGAAATCTTGTGGCCTACCTTACATTACTGTTATACTTAAACTATAGCTCACCAACCTTTGTATTGACGTTTTTAAGCATGTTTTTCTCAGGTGCTTAAGGTTAGCTGCTTCCGCTGTGTACTAGTCTTGCCGTAGACACCCGCTGCTCTAGTGTTATCACCGCATGAACTACTTTATCTTGCATTCAAACTTTAATACATTTGAAACTATGATTTGTAATGACCTAAGGGTCACATACTATTATATTTGCTTCTGTTCATTGAAGCATACTTTGGTTGTAAAACATTTGGCGTTGGTTATGACGTTAGCTTTTACCTTGAATGCAAACTTGTTTTGAAAACGCATATAGTGTTTGACCTTGTAATGATCTTGTTGTTGATGGTTCGTACATGATGATTTAGTACGGGGCATCACATTTGGTATCAGAGCATTGGTTGTAGGGAATTAGGTTGCATTAGTGAGTCTAAGACCGACCCGAGTAGGATTCACTAATAGGACTAATCTACAACTTGCTAGTTTACATGTTTCCGCTGAACTTACTGCATGCTGCTGCTTACTTTTACTACTATATGCCATATGGTACTACATGTTTTTCACTACCGCATGTTACTATTTGCTTTCGATTGCATGATACTTGTCGTTATTGCCATGCTACTTACTGTTATACATGATTTAGACTGTTGGCCTAATACATGCTTGCTTTATGACTTACTGACATGGAAAATTTATTTTTTCCTTGTTCAGATGTCGGATATTACACCTGCTATCGTTTTGGGCAATTTAGACACTTCAGCCACTATACCTGCCACTGTTGCCGATCCACCGATCCCGTTACCCACCAGTGATCCCGGCGCTTCGTCTTCCGGAGCTAGCAGTCATGCGCCTGCCCCAGTGGTTACTTCTAACGGAACCCAGGACCCTCTGGAGATTCCAGCTCCATCTGCCCCCGGACCCTCGGTGTCACAGCCCCGCTCCGGTGAGATTGTGATTCTCGCGGAATTCGAGGAAGGTCCATTCCGTAACCGGTATCGCCATTGGTGCCGACGCGCCCCTGATGGACGTCTCATTCCAATCGGACCTGCCCGTTACCGACAGATGATAGCCGCTCAAGGAGGGCACCCGTGCAGTTACCACCACATGATTCGGACGACCCATCATCCGCTGATTCTTCCTCCGATGACTCATCCACAGACGACTCGAGTGACGATGACTCCGACGAGGAGGACCCTGATACGCCTGTACAGCCACCCTCCACCCCGCCAAAGAAGCGGTATCGCTTCGACGGTACTATTATTCTGGGGATCAACGGAGGACGAGCATTCACTGACGCATTTGGTCGGTGTCGTAGGGTTACTGCCCATAAGCGGCTTGTGTCGTACCCTGCCGACCCACTCATGCGTAAGGCACCCCGTTACGTACTGACTATTTCTGGAGCCAGACCGTCTACATCTGCAACACTGGCACCACCCGCATCACCCGCACCACCTGCACCGCCTACACCCACCATCACCATAGGACTTTTGTATTTAGATTTCATTATGTAATCTAGTTGTAGTTTTATGTTTCACTTATGTATTGTACGAACTTATTCAGATGTATGCAACTTATTATTATTAATGAATGGAACTTTACGTTATTTAATTCTTGCACGATGTTCTATTTACGTTACGACATGATGATTCTGTGGTATTTGTACCTAGATGCGTTATTTAATAAACATGTGATGTGTTGATTCCATTTTGGTTACCATATACTGTATTATTACTATTTGAATACTGGATTTTGACTTGAGTCAAAAATTTTGTTTAGAATACCATGGCCAACGGACAATCAAGATCAACACCTACCACAGCCCAAATCGAGGAGATGATTGTCGAAAGGGTAGCCGCAGCCATTGCGAAAATGCAACCCCAAGCTCCACCGCCACCGCCACCGGTTATTCAACCCATTCGAAATAGGTGCACGTACAAAGAGTTTCAGAGCTGCAAACCTCACAACTTCAGTGGAACAGAGGGGCCGGTTGGTCTCACTAGATGGTTCGAGAAGTTAGAATCTGTGTTCCGAGTCAGCAACTGTTCGGAGGAGAATAAAACCAAGTTTGCTTCATGCACGCTGTCTGATGGCTCACTAACGTTGTGGAACACGTTGGCTCAAGCAAAAGGTATCAATGAGGCGTTTGCTACTCCATGGGAGGAATTTAAAGGGGCCCTGATTGAGGAATATTGCCCTAGGACCGAGATCCAAAAGATGGAGATGGAATTCATGCAGTTAAAGGCCGTAGGGAACGACCTTGATGGTTACAACAGGAGATTTTTAGAATTAGCCCTGATGTGTCCGAAAATGATTACACCGGAGTTTAAATGAATGGAAAGGTACTTCTGGGGACTTCCTAAGAGCATTAAGGGAAACGTCACCTCGTCCAAGCCAACAAATGTCCCGGAAGCAATGCGCATGGCGCATACTTTAATGAATCAAATCACCATCGATGAACCGGATAAAACTAAGTCTGAAGTGGGTAGTAGTGAAAAGCGCAAATGGGATAGCAACAGGGGAAGGACCTATGATCAAAACTCGGCGAAACGACAAGAGGGTTTCAGAGGAAACAACAACGGTGGAAACCCCAACCCGAACACCAACTCAAACCCGAACTACAAAGGAACCTTACCACAATGTAAGCGGTGCTACAAGCACCATACTGGGTATTTTAATGTTGTTTGCGAAAAGTACCAACGAATTGGACATATCGGGAAGGACTGCAAGGTCACCACTTTGAATGGGAAGTCGAACACTAATGGACCGAAAAAGTAGTACGAATGCGGACAGACGGGCCTTTTCAGAAATGCGTGCCCCAACAAAAGAAAAGTCGACGGACCACCGCGTGGTAGAGCTTTCAACGTTAATGCAAGGGACGCCCGAGAAAACCCCGACTTGGTGACAGGTATATTCACTATCAACAATCTATTAACTTCTGTCTTATTTGATACTGGTGCCGATAGAAGTTATGTATGTAGACATTTTTGCGATAAGATTAATTGGTCGTTAGTCCCGTTAAAAGAGGGTATGCTTGTCAAAGTCGCCAACGGTAAACTTGAGAAAGTTGACCATATTAGTCGTGGAGCTATTATCAACATAGCTTGTGCAGATTTCGAAATCGATTTCATACCAATCAAATTGGGAAGTTTTGACGTGATCGTCGGTATAGATTGGTTGAGCAAGATAAGGGCCGACATTATCTATGGAGATAAAGCACTTCGTATATCACACGGAGACGGTGAGCCACTGATCATTTACGGAGAGAGATGTACCTCGAAGCTGAACCTCATTAGTTGCGTGAAAGCGCAAAAGATTATGAAGAAGGGACGTCTTGCTGTCCTAGCACATGTGAAAATGGTAGAAACCGAGGTGAAGAATGTAAACGACGTTCGAATTGTGAATGAATTTTCTGATGTCTTCCCTGAAGAATTGCCTGGATTACCGCCGCCGAGAGTAGTAGAGTTTCAGATTGATTTAGTGCCAGGAGCAGCACCTGTAGCTCGCGCACCTTATAGACTCGCACCTTCCGAGATGTAAGAATTACAGAGTCAACAACAAGAACTACTTGACCGTGGATTTATCCAACCAAGTTTCTCGCCTTGGGGCGCACCTATTTTATTTGTGAAGAAGAAGGATGGATCCTTCCTTATGTGTATCGACTACCGTGAACTCAACAAATTGACGATCAAGAATCGGTATCCTCTTCCACGAATTGACGATCTTTTTGACCAACTACAAGGATCGAGTGTTTACTCTAAGATCGATTTGCGGTCCGGTTATCACCAGTTGAGGGTGAAGGAAAGTGATGTAATGAAGACTGCATTCAGAACCCGTTATGGTCATTATGAGTTTCTCGTGATGCCATTCGGTTTAACCAATGCACCTGCCATGTTCATGGACCTCATGAATCGTGTCTGTAAGCCATACCTGGATAAGTTTGTTATCGTCTTCATAGATGATATCCTCATCTACTCTAAGAGCGAAGAAGAGCATGAGTAACACCTCTGACTAGTACTTGAATTCTTGAGGCAAGAGCAACTTTACACCAAATTCTCCAAGTGTGAATTTTGGTTGAAGGAAGTCCAATTTCTGGGTCATGTTGTGAGCGACCAGGGTATCAAAGTTGATCCCGCCAAGATTGAAGCTATCAGCAAGTGGGAGACCCCCACTACTTCGACGCATATTCGCCAATTCCTAGGCCTCGCCGGTTATTACCGAAGATTTATTGAAGGTTTCTCTCTGATTGCGCGTCCTTTGATCGCGCTGACTCACAAGGGGAAGAAGTTCATTTGGGAACCCACACACGAATCGGCATTTCAAACTTTGAAGAAGAAGTTAACCACTGCACCTATCCTATCACTTCCTGAGGGCAGTGACGACTTTGTTGTTTATTGTGATGCATCGGAGAGTGGTTTTGGTTGTGTACTGATGCAACAATCAAAGGTTATTGCCTATACTTCCCGTCAACTGAAGATTCACGAACGGAACTACACTACTCACGATCTCGAACTGGGAGCCGTCGTCTTTACGCTCAAATTGTGGAGACATTATTTGTATGGAACTAAGAGCACTATCTTCACCGACCACAAGAGTCTCCAGCACATCTTCGATCAGAAGCAACTGAATATGAGACAGCGTCGATGGATTGAGATGCTGAACGACTACGATTGTGAACTTCACTATCACCCTGGCAAGGCCAATGTTGTAGCTAACGCTTTAAGCCGAAAAGAAAGGACGGCACCTCTTCATGTTAGGGCTCTGAACATCACCATCCATTCGAATCTCAACAGCCAGATCCGAGTAGCCCAAGATAAGGCTCTCAAGGAGGAGAATATATCTCACGAACATTTAAACATACTTGTCTCTCGATTCGAGGTTAGGGAGTCTGGACTCCGATGTTATGCCGGAAGAATTTGGGTACCTCTTTATGGAGATCTACGGAACCTAATACTTGATGAAGCCCACAAGTCGAGATATTCGATTCATCCAGGAGCGGGCAAGATGTACCACGACCTTAAAGAACAATATTGGTGGCCGAATCTTAAGAAGGACGTTGCGACTTATGCTGGTAAGTGTTTGACTTGCTCGAAGGTTAAAGCCGAGCATCAGAGACCCTCTGGATTACTTCAATAATCGGAAATCCTGCAATGGAAGTGGGAAAGGATAACGATGGATTTCATCACCAAGCTACCAAACACGGTGGGCGGATACGATACCATCTGGGTTATTGTTGACCGCCTTACTAAATCTGCACACTTCCTAGCAATGAAGGAAACTGATACGATGGAGAGACTTGCTTAATTATACATTAAATAGGTTGTATCTCGGCATGGTGTACCTTTATCGATCATCTCATATCGCGATCCCCGTTTTGCTTCTAGATTTTGGCGTTCTTTACAAGAAGCCATGGGAACCCGTCTCGACATGAGTACTGCTTATCACCCATAGATCGACGGGCAAAGTGAATGAACGATTCAGACATTGGAAGACATGTTGCATGCATGTGTCATTGATTTTGGAAAGGCCTGGGAAAGGCATTTGCCGCTAGCCGAATTCTCGTACAACAACAGTTATCACTCGAGCAATAATGTCGCACCTTTTGAAGCATTGTATGGCTGCAAGTGCCGATCTCCTATTTGTTGGGCCGAAGTAGATGAAAGGCAAATCACCGGACCCGAGGTAGTCCATGAAACAACGGAGAAGATCGCACAGATTCAAGCTAGACTTAAGACTGCCCGTGATCGCCAAAAGAGTTATGCCGATCTTAAACGTAAAGACTTTGAATTCAACGTGGGCGACCGTGTAATGTTGAAGGTTACACCTTGGAAAGGTGTGATCCGTTTTGGAAAATGTGGAAAGTTGAACCCACGATACATTGGTCCTTTTGAAATCTTAGAACGTGTTGGACCCGTTGCTTACCATTTGGATCTACCAGCACAATTGAGCTCAGTTCATCCTACCTTCCACGTGTCAAACTTGAAGAAGTGTCTTGCTGCACCTGAACTTATCATACCACTTGAGGAACTTACGATTGACGACAAACTCCACTTCGTGGAAGAACCAGTTGAGATTATAGATCGTGAGATCAAAACTTTGAAACGCAACAAGATTCCGATCGTCCAAGTACGATGGAATGCCAAACGAGGACCTGAGTTTACTTGGGAACGAGAGGATCAAATGATGCAGAAGTATCCTCACCTTTTCTTGACTCCTCCATCTACCTCAGCTTAAAATTTCAGGACAAAATTTTCTTTAACAGGTGGGTAATGTAACAACCCTGGATATTTCCAACGTTTATTTATTAATAATTGTTGTTATTAATACTTGTGAATTATTGACTATATGTTATTACATTTACTCGTTACCCTGATTGATCATACATGACTTTGAATGCCCGAAACATCTTTGTGACACACGAAACTTTCACGAATAATATTTTTAGAATATTATTTACATTCATGATTAAGTTTTATTAATCATTTTAATTAACTAAGGTTATTAGTTGATTACTTGGGCCTTTATTAGTGTTATTGGACTTTTACTTGTTAATTACTTGAACTTGGGCTTGATTAATGTTAATGGACTCTTGAATGTGGACTTATAAGCCCACCCTACTTCTTTAATGAACTAGTTAGCCCATTAATTCATGTAAGTAATACTTGGAACTAAACTAGAAGACTTAACTTAGTAAAGAATCTTGTTACTTGTTCTTTCCCATGAAAACACCCATATTAACCAACTTTTAAGACTTTAGCATGCAAGGATCTTGTGGACAAACTTCTTCCCCTCCCCTTAGAAAAAAATCCGTCCACTCTCATTGCTACAAGGGGAGAGTTTGTTTCACTTTTTGTATTACTTCTCATTTCCATTCTCTCATTTCAAACACACACATTTACTTGCTTTCATTTTTACTCTCTTTTTCTCTCAAGTTTGTAAGTAACAAGCTTAGCTTCTCTTCTCTTTTTCTTCATTAAAACCGTGACATGTATACATACATATCATCATCATCTTTTGTTCTTTGTTTGTTGTTTGATACTTGTTAGTTGTTGTTACTTTGTCACTTGTTGTTGTTACTTACTAATTACTAAGAAGCAAACTTGTTAGTTTGATTCTCCATGTCATCTTGTTTTTACAAGAACACTCAAGAACATAAACTTACTAGTTTATGTTCTACCTTTAAAGTTTTAAAGATTGTAGGTTCATGGTTGTAAAAATCATACTTGTGAATCATGTTTATAAACTTAAAAGTTTACTTTCTTAAAGATCAAGACTTAGGCTTGAATCTTTAAAGTATGAAACCCATGAACTTATTAACTTGTTTACTTAGTTTATTTCTTTATATTATGCACTTTAATTTCATGTTTGTTAGTTTAAATGGTCAAGTATTACAAGTTAGTCTTGATCTCATACTTTCTTGAACTAAAGTTAACTTTGAAAGTTCAAGAACATGTAAGTAAGCTTTCTTTAACTATAACTTTGTACACTTATGTTAGATCTAGACTTTTGGGTCTAGGATCTTTAAGATCTAACTAAGAACTATGTTCTACAACTTAAGATCTTGATTTCATAAGCTTACTTTCAAGTTTGTAACTTATTATTAGTTTTAAAGTTCATGTATGTGTTAGATCTAAGACTTTGATGTAACCTTGGTTCATCAAAATACTTGCAACACTTAAATGAGTTGTGCTAGATATCTTGGACTTACACAAGTGTTATGATGGTGAAACCTTGGTTAAGATGATGCAAACACATCAACGAGTTGTACACTTGAAGCTATATACATCAAGGATGAGAACCGTGATAAGCATCGAGTACCAAGAAACCCCGGAACCTACTGTTTTACTATTTCTCTGTCTGACCTGTATGACTTGGACTACTGTAAAGATGATTTTAAGATATCTTTGATCGAGTAGATAACTTTTCATTTAGGACTCGTCTTAATTCGAGTTACGGTTTAGGATTTATGGCCCTCCGATCGTCACTACGTCCTTTTAACGTTGTGCTTAAAAATTCTGACCTACTCGCACTTAGACCGTCGTCACGGTCAAACGAAGACGAGTTTGCTTCTAGGATATTTACCACAACTAAAGGACTCAAATACGGAGCCATGGCCACTGGTCTCACCTTATTTCAGTGGGATTGAGGCCGTGGTGACTGACTGAACTCAGCTTTTGTTTTAAACTCTTTTCATGAATGAAACTTACTTTACACCTTTTGTTTGATGATGAATGATGATGACCCTTAAGACCTTATTTACGTACATTTAAAACCTATTCAGATGATTTACTGACATAGTACTATTTGACTTAGGTTGAGGACTTCCCGGACCTACACACTTGCTTATTTCCTGAGTCATACTTTACCGCTACTTTATCATTGTGAGTTATAGCATCCCTTTTTACTTTAACTATTTTGGGAACTGAGAATACATGCGCATTTTGCGTTTTACATACTAGGCACGAGTACTTAAACTTATATATGTGTGGGTTATACAACGGCATAAACATTCCCTTTAGCTCGGTAATGTTTAGTCATTGGTTTTTGAACCGGTGAACGCGAATCTTAGTTATGGATCCATAGGGTTTGACATCCCCACTCGGGCTAGTAGCGCTAGCATTTAACGAGTTTTTAATACTTCGTATACATATGCACTTGCCAAGTGTACTTTCAGGGGGTATAAACGTTAAGTTAGTTACCAAGTGCCCACGGTTAACATATACTTTATCATACTGTTTTGAAACACTCTTTGTAGCACTGAAATCTCGTGGCCTACCTTACATTACTGTTATACTTAAACTATAGCTCACCAACCTTTGTGTTGACATTTTTAAGCATGTTTTTCTCAGGTGCTTAAGGTTAGCTGCTTCCGCAGTGTACTAGTCTTGCCGTAGACACCCGCTGCTCTAGTGTTATCACCGCATGAACTACTTTATCTTGCATTCAAACTTTAATACATTTGAAACTATGATTTGTAACGACCTAAGGGTCACGTAGTATTATATTTGCTTCTGTTCATTGAAGCATACTTTGGTTGTAAAACATTTGGCGTTGGTTATGACGTCAGCTTTTACCTTGAATGCAAACTTGTTTTGAAAACGCATATAGTGTTTGACCTTGTTATGATCTTGTTGTTGATGGTCCGTACATGATGATTTAGTACGGGGCATCACAATTTATATACCAATTTCATATTTATATGATATATATTTATTACCAATACTAATATTGATATTATTATTTAATGTAATAATAATATTGCTAATACAACTATACTTTAAACTTAAAATAACATATTTTGAACACTTATCATTTATATATTTTAATATATTATTATATCCATATAATTACTAATTATGAATAGAATTCATTTATATATATATACTACTATATATACAATTATGTTAAGTATTAAGTAGATAATTATATTAATTATATATATTGAAACAATTAATATCTGAGTATAATATTTAATTACTTTGTTATTATTAATAGATTATGTATATTCAATCTACTCCCTATATTCAAATAATAAGTTTTAGTCATTTTTAATTATCGTTCATAATAACTAAATCACATACTAGTACATTAATATATTTAGTTTATTATATATAATTATTTACATACCTGATTATTTATACATATATTTCTCTTTACAATTAAAGGTTCGTGAATCGTCAAAAATAGTCACAGGGTAAATGATTATATGACCATAGTTCCAAAATTTTCGAGACTTAACATTACAGACTTTGCTTATCGTGTCGGAAACATATAAAGATTAAAGTTTAAATTTGATCGGAAATTTCCGGGTCATCACATACAAGTCCTCGCTGTTTAAAGTTCGGAAGTTTTCTTGAAGACAAGCAAAGTCTAAGTGTGGGATATTTGATATCGGCTAAAAAGTCATATTTTTACCCCCGATATTGAGTCCCAAAAAGCATAAAGTTCAAAATTTTGTCAGAAAAATAATCGCTTTTTCGGTTAAAATTGTAGATAAAGTAATTACAAAGACGATGCAAAAAGAATCAAGAGAAACGGAGCTAAAACGAAGATTCTAGAGGGAAAATGGTGAAAGACAAGAAATCAAGTTACGATCCAGGAAAATCAGGCTGACCAGGCCAGCAAACAGCCTGCCATACGGCTTGCCAAATAGCCTGCTAGTATGGCAAACGGCCTGCCAAATGGTCAAAACAAACGGCCTCGTTAAACGGCTTGCCTGATCAAACGGCCTCCAAAAACGGCCTGACAAACGGCCTGCCAAACGGCCTGCCAGCTGTTTGCAGGCAAAATTCTTGTTTATTTAAAGGGTCTTTATCATTCATTCCAAGACACACCTCTCTTCACTCTCTCACTACAATACACTTTCTCTCACTAGAGCTTTCAAGGCCTTCTCACCTCCGAGCGGGAAAGTAAGTACCCGGAGGCGAACGCCAAAAATTGTAATAGGAGTGGTCTAGAGGATGTCAGTACTTGTAATGGTCCAGATCTCATCTGTAAATGGTGAATGCTTTCCTTAATTTAATGAAGTTATCTTATTATCTTAAGTTGCTTTCATCTTGCATGATTATCTATCTGTTAAAAATTTTTATTATATGTTGAATACTTTATCTGAGACTTATCATACTGTTATACTGAAACCCTGACGGTTTAGAAGTTTAATTTAGGGATCACCCTTTCCACTTATTCACGTGGCTATAACCTAGTATTAGGACTTGATCAACCCTAGGATACAAGGTAAGTAGTTATGTGTGCTTAACGTCACAATAGGGATACAGTAGCTACGTACGAATAATCACTTATTCGTCATAGAAGAGCTGCCTATTTAGGTTATGGTTAGAGTTAGCAACAGAGAGTTCAGTGAACACTAGCTTACTCAAAAGCATGATCCGCGTCAGAAGTAATGTTCTTGAGATGTTGTAAGATGATCCGGAGTTGAATAAGTGAACGCAAAGGAGAAACCTCAAACCCAATTTGTAGTACCTTAGAATATCTAAGATTGCACATCTGTTAATGTTAAGGTATAGCATAGTGATTAAGTGGTAGAATATTGCTTTAGTTAGACCAACTAGGATTAAGAAAAGCTGAGACTTTCCTTTATGGGTATACCACTTTGTTCATGTACCTAGGATTCTATACATAGGTTCGTTTAAACCTTTTACGTTAACGTTGGGAGTAGGGATATCCGTCTTAGCCAGAATCTTCAAGGCTTAAACTCTTAGTGACAAATCAGTTAGGTTCATAACCCAGTTGATTGAGGTTTAGTGTTTATCCTAGGAAATCAAACTCTTGTGATATTTCTCCTTCAGAATTCTATTCTCCATACCTATCTATCTTTATCTTTATAAGCTAAATTACCGCTTTATGTAGTTAATCTTAATCTATCACCTCTTGTCACTAGGGTTAACTGTATAGGCACTTTTGTCCCACATTACTGAGCAAACATACAAAAATACAAACCTGAGTTATATTTACCACGTACTCGTTAAAAGGAAGACAAGTAGGTGAGTTATAGCTAGGAACCCCAGCTAAATATAAATAATAAAACCATTACGCCTTTGTGGTAGCTAATTCTGATGTGTCGCGGCCTAACGACACCACAAAAATAAAACCGTCCATTTTGGCCATATCAGATCCGTCCATCTAAATTGTGCTTACCCGGAGGTAATAAATGTATTCAAGCTAGGGGCTTTGTGAACAATAACTCAATATGTAAAATAGAACTCGTGTCATGTGAAGACCCGTCCTAATCCATCTGGACGAAGTCATCAACTTTTCGTCCCATTGCGAGATACTGTCCTAAATTTGCCATGAATGACTCCATATAATATCTTTAATTTGAGCAAATGCACAGCGGAAGATTTCTTTCATACCTGAGAATAAACATGCTTTAAAGTGTCAACCAAAAGGTTGGTGAGTTCATTAGTTTATCATAAACAATCATTTCCATTATTTTAATAGACCACAAGATTTCATTTTCGTTTCAAGGTGCAGGTTTGCTCACTGCTATAAAATTCATTCATATGGATTGAACACCTGATAATCGACATTAACAAGATGCATAGAGAATATCCCCATCATTCCGGGACACCCATCGGACATGATAAACTCGAAGTACTAAAGCATTCTAAATTCCAGAATGGGGGTTGTTAGTTCCCGTAGATCTACCTTTAGGATTCGCGTCAATTAAGGGTCAGTTCCCTAATTCTTAGATTACTAGGCTAAAAGGGGCATATTCGGCTTCGATCCATTCAACCATATAATGTAGTTTTATTTACTTGTGTGTATTTCATCAAATATTTATAAAAGCGCATGTATTCTCAGTCCAAAAAATAAATATTGCAAAAGCAATTAAAAAGGAAGCAAATGAAACTCACTCTACAGTTTTTTGTAGTAAAAATATTCATACGACGAAACTGAACAATGCAAGGTTGGCCTCGGATTCATAAACCTATATCAGGTATATATATATATTAATACATATAATTGTAATAAAGTAAATTTATATATTAAATCTTAAATTATATATCTTATATATTTAATTTGTATATATATTTAAAATGGTTAATATTTATATAGTGTTATATATACATATGATTAATATTATATTAAAAATCAATAATTTGTTATATGTAAATATTTATATAAATAATCCTAATACATATAATTATATGAAATATCATGATAGTTGTAATAAATATATTCTTATATAGAAAATATTTATTTGTTATAATAATTTTATTAATATGAAAGTAATAATGGTAATAATAATAATATTGATACTAATTATAATCTAAATGATAATTTTATAAATTCTGATAAAAATGATATTAATAATAGTAATAATAATAATTATTATAATAACTATAGTAATAATGATTTTTCTAATAATGATATTAATAATGATACTTATATTAATATTAATAATGATAATAATATAAATTATATTAATAATAATAATAATAACAATAATAATAATAACAATAATAATAATGTTCACGATAATAATAATAAGATAATGATAATCATAATCATAAATAATTAAGAAAATAACTACCTCAACGAAGTAGCCCTTAGAAGAAAAAAAACCCCAAGTCCGGGTTTGAACCCGCAACGTCCCGCTAACCTGATAACATACCCAAACATTCAGCCATTTCAATTTTTCTATTATAAATGCGGAATAAATACTATATAACCCGTTCATCATCATAATTATCTTCTTAATTGTCATCATCATTATCATAATCATACGTATTATCATGTCACACATATCCTCAAGCCGTTACCATCATCATCAACTTCTTCTTCATCCGGAATCATCATCAAATAATTACGATCATATGCATATCATAATCATAAGCTCATCATCATTCGACCCAACACAAATAATACAGCCCAACTGAGAATGTTTTGGCCCACAACAGAAAATAACATCTAGGCCTAGTTTCGCTTTGGCCCAACACAAAGATCCCTGCTAAAAAGAATAAGGATCCTGGTGGCCCAACAGGAAAAAGATCATCGGCCCACGGTGAATAGACAATCCCACGGCCCAACAGAGTTAAACGAGCGTCCTACTTCGTTTTTGATTTACTAATTGGCTCATGAATTAAGCTGGAAAGTGGGGTTTGATTATAATAATAAACTTTACCTAATCACTAAAGAAAAACACGTACACATCTTGCTTCCAGCTATGAGCGCATTATCATACCACCATATTTTATCGTTTTCATCACCACCGAAGCATCATGTCATCATCTTTCATCTAATCACTTATACATCGTTGTGATTCATTCACAATTCTTTACAGCTCCCGGTTACCCTCATCATCAATATCAATAATGAATTATATTTATTATCGTGATTCATCTCGTACCTCATCTCCTTCAAACAGTAACTATAGTCGTGGTTTGCGAAGATTTAATAACAGAAACATGAAAGATTTATAGTAGCAATTTATTGGGTTTTTGGTAGTGATGAGTGGAAATAGAAATATGTTGATCAAACAAGAAGTGCTGTAGCAACAGTTATTATATGTGGCGTTGGGGTTGTGGTGGTGATGGATGGTTTGTTTACTATGGTGGCTGACGGTTGATGATGAATATAGTGTTCGTGACGTGGTTGTTGTGGCAACCGTAGGTTTTAATGGCGGTGAAACTGTGATAGATGTTTGGTCGACATAATCAAATAGAAAGAGGAAAGATTATTGATGGGTTTAGATGGTTTTTGTGGTTTTCGAACAGGAGAATCCGAATTAGAGGCTGCAGCAACAGGTTTCTTTGATCATTATATCATAATCATCATTCATCATCAATATCATTCTAATCGTATATATTTGTATTGTACTCGTACAGTGAACAGAAATAGAAGGCAGACGCTTGCAGGTGATGGTTTGGGGTGAAGGTGTTTGATTAGGAAAGAAACGTGAAGTATACATGCCGCAATAGTAATAATGATGGTGGTTTAACGGTTCTGTGATGGTGGTGATCAGTTTTAATGCTTGTTTTTAATGAAAGAGATGAGCCAAACGTGGGGGTTTGTGTCCATGGTGTTCACGAGGAAAATATATAGAGAGAGAGAGTAGAGAGAGACGGAATAGAGAGGGTGGTAATATAGGTTGTAGAATTGTGGTGGCGGTTTTATGGTGGTTGTCCGGTGTGAAAGTGGCAGTGAAGATCAATGGTGATGGAAGGTGAAGTAGAGAGGGTTGAACGAGACTATAAGCAGTAACAAACGATAATGGTTCGTTTGTTGCACATCGAATACAAAGAATTATGATAATGATTGTTAAATGACTAAGTGAAGGTGATGACTTAGGGTGATCATGGGTGATAATGGTTGTTCAAGAAGGTGGTGGTTGTGAGGTGGTTGATGGCGTTAAGATGAAACATAAACATGGTAGTAGTTTGTTAGCGAGTAGTCGACCCATTCCTTTGGGTTTGGTCTTTGTACAGAATTCAACAAAGAACATAAGCATAATAGTAGTAGTGAACGATTTTTGGATGTGATATGAATTGTGATGGGTGGTTTAATGGTTAGTAAAAGAATAAGGAATAACTAAAGTGATGGTTGAAGATGTAAGCCGGGTGAGGGTGAATATATATCTATATCTCTTTAACATAGGTACATATATGCATATAGATAGTAATAATTAATAATATAATATTATTCTTATAATTCAAATAAGATTGAATCAATGAAAAGTAGTAAACACATTGAAACAATCAAAAACAGTAAATGGAAGCATGTGAGGGTGATTTGTAGATATATGAAAGTGGGGTGTCATTGTAATCAATTATACGGAATATATATGAACTAAATCAAACGTGCAATTAACATATATTAATAAAATGAAATTAGCATCCTTTCATTTGACTATATGTGCTAACACTTCATATCCGGACTGGGTTTCGTCATCCGTTGTTAAATAGTAGCGGATAAAAGTGTTCAGAAAAATTCCATATTTTTAAATTAACTATATTTATTTATTTTGATCATTATGGTACAAAATTTGATCATTAAATATTTACCATTATTATATAAAAATTAAATTAATTATTAGCTCTCAACCTCAAGCAAAAATTCTAAATGTTAAAACTAATCAAATAGGTTCTAATTATATTTTTTAACAAAGCTATAATTCATATAATTTATTTTCGGATCACCGTTTATTTGGAAATTACATAAGTTCATTTTTAACATGATTAATAATTATCAAGATGACAAACGAGTGCTACGAGCGTTTATTAAATAAATTCTAAATCATATATACATATATATATATATATATATATATATATATATATATATATATATATATATATATATATATATATATATATATATATATATATATATATATATATATATTCAATATACTTTTCATATATATATATATATATATATATATATAGATTTATAGTAATATTATATTTTATTTTATTTACATAAATGAATTGAATCATATAAGTTTCTATTTCAAATATATATTTAAATATATATGTATTTATTTATAGATAGTGGTTCGTGAATCGTCGGGAATAGTCGAAGGTTAAATAAATATATGAAACGGTTAAAAAATTTTGAGACTCAATCTTACAAACCTTTCTTATCGTGTCAAAAAAAATATGAAATCGTATCGTGAGTTTGGTTTAAAATTATTCGAAAATTTTCGGGTCGTCACAGTACCTACCCGTTAAATAAATTTCGTCCCGAAATTTGATCGAGGTTGTCATGGCTAACACTACAAATGTTTTCATGACGAATATGAGTTGATGATTAGAGTTTTATCTTCAAAAGTAATAATTTGAGTACTCGAAGCGTACAAGTGAAGCTATCACAAAAGAGTGAAAAGTTTCGTCTTAACTTTTGACGTAGTCATGGTTGAATTCCGGTATTCAAGGGATTTCAAAGAAAACCTTCGTTATCTATATAAGATTTAATTCGTCAATGATTAAGGAAATTAAGATCTCTTTATTTAAATGCGGTCATCTGCCACGATTGCTCTGTCGGATGTTTCCATTATAAATTTACCTCTTCCGTTTTATTATTCTCTCCATTCTTATACTTTCTTCCTTAATCCATACTTCCAAAGATTGTAAAAATGCTTAATCCAATACTGATCCTTGTCCTTCTTCTGACAATCGTTTTTGTCTTCCTCCTTTTTCATCTACCACCGGAGGAATCTGTTAACTTCTACTATTACTTTGGGGTTATAGTATTTTTCATTCTCCCATGTATTTATGTGGCTATACGCATTGATATACACGGTTTGTAATTTATGTGATGTTGTTGGGCTTTATATTTTCCCTTATATGTCGGATTTTCATGCCTTTGTTTTCTCTTCTCGAATTCAAGTGAAGAAGGTAATAGTCCAGAATTCATAGATATGAAGTTTCGAATGATTATAATATATTAAACAGGAAGGAAAGGTAATAGCACGATTTAATTTGTTGAATTACCAGAAGTTACAGAAAAAGCAGAACCATCAAGAAAATATTTTCTTGATATGTTTAGAGGCTAAGTAGAATGAAAGAGTTATGTAACATGGCACATGATGAGGGTAAGATCTGTGAACCATCATCATGTTCCATTAGAAATTTCAGTATGACTTACTGTAATATAACCACATTGGCCTGACGTCATTATATTATACTAATTCATGCTTCAATTCTCAACACTTCTCCAGAAATCATTCATAATTTAAACTCGAATTTCAAAGAGCTTTAGAAACTAAAATAGTTTCCTTTACGATGTAACACGGATAGCACAAAGAGATAAATAATTTTGGACTAAAATATTTATGAAAATATCCTTAGAAATATCGAAGATATTTATGATGATATTTTCATAATTTCTAAGATCGAAGGTTGATGAAGAAGATTTTCCACAAGATTTAACATGAGTACGGAGCAAAATATTCTCTAAAGATTTCATCGGATATAGAATTATCTGGATTCTTTGAATATAGGGTTTGGTCCTTGTATTTGTCCGTAGTCTCCTTCATAGTTTTGCGTAATTCGCTTCCCTGTACGTAATTTTCTATCGAGCGTTCCCAACACTCCATTCTTTATTATCAAACTTTTGGCCATTTAGATCATTTACAATTTTGCTATTTCCTCTGCATTTAATACTACCATATCTGAATCATCGGTTATCAATCCGAGGTGGTTTCAAGAGAATTGTGTTTTTAGATGATTAAACGCTGATGGTAATATGGTGGAATATAAAAGGTTCCCCGGTAACAATAAAAGAGCACGCATATATATCAAGGTTATAATAAGGTTGTTTCGAACGAAAAGTCGAAGTTGACTTGCTGGAGCTGTGACAAAATTTGCTACCTTGAAAAGGAATTATACAGTTACTTTGGGTAATAACAACGCCAAAGGAGCTAGCACAGATACGTGTTAAACGTTTAATCAGGTTCCGAGCGTTTTCAGGTGCATAACTATATGCATCAATCTTTTCTTCCGTAGATGAAGTGCGGTTGGTTCATCCTCTCGATTGAGGTGTTTTCAAGAATCATGAAAGGTTTGTACGCAAATTGTAATCGTCAAGATACAAATGAGGTTTAAGATGAAATCAAGTGGCAAATTTGAAGAAATGTTTAGTTTCATATGTTATAATCAATATTTTAATTCATTTTAATTATCCAATGTTATTAGTCCACATTTAGCAGTCCACATTTAGCAGTCCACAATTAGTAGTTCAACAATTCATATATAGTTTACTATATAATATTCAAATTAATTAATACGTGTCGTGACCCATTATATACATGTCTCAGACTCGATCACAACTCAAAGTATATATATTATTTGGAATCAACCTCAACCCTGTATAGCTAACTCGAACATTACCGCTAGGGATGTAAATGAGCCGAGCTACTCGTGAGCTACTCGAGATCGGCTCATTAAAAACTCGATACGAGCCGAGCTTAAACGAGCTCGAGCTCGAGTTCGAGCCTAAGGTACAGCTCGTTTAACAAACGAGCTCGAGCTCGAACTTTATATGTCGAGCTCGTTTAAGCTCGCGAGCCTATATATATATATATATATATATATATATATATATATATATATATATATATATATATATATATATATATATATATATATATATTGATTTTAAAATAAGCTGTAATGATTATGTATAGAAAACTTAACTTTACTTACCCAATGACGAAAAGCCAATAAAGATTAATGCTAGCTCCTGCCTATAAATGTTTCAATTTTCCATACAAGTTTCAATATTAAATATTAATTTCTTCTTTCAAACCATTATTACTATGAACCATTTGAAATTTTTATAATTACGGATAATAATTAATCCTCACATAAGGATTGGTAGGGGTGATTTCCTTCATCTACATTTTCATTCCTCGTACATTTTTTGAAATTCAACAGCATTTCAAATATGCATTTTCAGATTTTAACCAGGTAATAAGTTAATAACTAATACATTCCACTTCAATATTTCACCATTTCTTCCTTTCAAACCACTAGTAACCTTCTTTAGCAAATATCAAGGTCCCTTCCTCAAATCATAATTTAACGAGCTTAAGATTTCTTTAACGAGTCGAGCTAAATTTAGTTTAGATAATTAACAAGCTTATAACGAGCCGAGCTCGAGCTTATTACATGTATTACGAGCCGAGCTCGAGCTAAAAATCTAAAGCTCGAACCGAGCCGAGCTCGAGCTCGAGCTTTCTGAAAACTAAACGAGCCGAGCTCGAACACTATCAAGCTCGGGCTTGGCTCATTTACAGCTCTAATTACCGCATATATTGTGTCTATGGTTATTCCAAATAATATATATATATATATATATATATGACGTCAATATGATATGTCAAAACATTGTATATGTGTCCCGATATTTAAAGTGCGTAAAATAAATAACAGAAATTAAATGACAATAAATAAAATTGCGAGAATTAAAATTGCGATAAATAAATTGCTATAAATAAATTGTAATTAGAAATTAACGGTTAGCTAGGAACAGTTAGCTAGAATTTTGTTAGCGTGAATTCTTAATAGAATTTCTCATAGTTAATTTGTTTGTTTCTAAAAATTTTATTTTGTCCAATGTTTTCTTCATTATGCCACTTGTTGGATTCTGATAGGTCAAAATCCAAATATGAAATTGAATGAAATTGGTTATTCTGCGGTGAACAGATACGTATATCTGTGGATGTAAGTAGAATAGGAAATGACTGTTGAATCAGATTCGAAGAATGTATAGTGTAACTTTTTAATGTGAAATTTAAATATTCCTCGGATATTACCTACCCGTTAAAATATTTTCACCATTAACAGTCTGTACAAAAGAATTTTTAATTATAATCTTTATGAAAACATATATACATATATATTTTCTTCAGAGGTAATCATAGATTTAATGAGTAGATATAATATTAAACTCATATGATTTACGGTTAAAACTAGAGTACATAATTTCTAAAACATTAGAGATTACATAATCATCATGTCGAATGAAGATAAATGATGTAGATCATCATGTTGAACGATGATTAGCAATGTAGAATGATATGTAGAATGAAGATTAAGTAGATAGAATGATAGATAGAACGAAGATTATGCTCGCGGTACAGATGGTGATGTCGAGGCTGGTGATGTGGATGTTGATGTCGGTGGTACAAGTGATGTTGGTGCTGAGGCTGATGATGATGTATCAGGTTTCAAGGTTTGTATTAAACTAGACTTTTATCACATAATGTACAAAGATTCAATATCCAGAATATCAAGTTCTAAAATTACCTACAACTCAACTTATAGAGCTCCAGGTGCATACTTGGCAGATTTGGACAGACTACAGGTTATCATTTTCGCACGTACATTACGCAAGCTATACCAATCCATAAAACACAAGGCCTAGATGAAACATTATCTACAACATATGAATTTTCCAGATATGTAAAGACTTGATTCAATATTTCATTTCAAATTGCCTTTAGAATTTATTTTAGGTTACCGAGAAAATTAGTTTTTTCAAGAACACTCATTTAGGCATAACGGGAGCATTACAACTTCAAATAACATGATATCCTTCTCTAACTTGAGTGTTTTTGTATTCTATACACAATTATGATCAGTATATAACTCAACTCCATGCCCATTTTTCCAGATTTCGAATAAATCACAGTTTCGTCAACAAAACTTCATTCAATCATAACTTACGCATACGGTAACGAAAATACACAAATCCAAAGCCTAAAATTATTAATTTTTAGAGAGGATTCTAAATATGTAATAATATTTAGCATTCAAAAAATTTAAGTTTCTGTAATCATGCAAAACAAATTCAGGATTAACCCTAATCACATCAAACAATCGAATTAACGCAAGCAATTAACAATAACGCATATAGACTTGAGAAATAGACATCTTAAACTATCAAACACTAACAAAATCATATTTATATCAATTAGGGTTTATAGTTTTATACCTCAAACAATTAAATTGGTTACACCAATGCGTATAGGATGCCGAGAATTGCAACGTTCGTGTTGAAGACTAAATCTAAAAATCAATTTTTGATGTGGTTGTATGGTGGTGGTTGACGAACAAAGGGAGGTCAGGAGGAAGAAGTCGATTGATAATAGGTTTATGGGATTATTCGATGCTGTTTAGGTTATCAAGTAATTTAATTCAAGGCCTGATATCGCCTAAAAAGTCACGTTTTTATCCCCGATATTGAGTAACAAAAAGCATAAAGTTCAGAGCTTTGTTGGCAAAATAATCACTTTTTGGTTAAATTTGTAGGTAAAATAATTACGAAGACGATGCAAAAAGAATCAAGAGAAATGGAGCTAAAACGAAGATTCTAGAGCGAAAACGGTGAAAGACGATAAATCAAGTTACGATCCTGTGAATCAAGGCTGACCAGACCAAAAACGGCCTGCCATACGGCCTGCCAGTATGTAAATGGCCTGCCAAATATGAGCCACCAAACGGGCTGCCAAGCAAACGGCCTGCCAAATACGGGCCACCAAACGGGCTGTCATACGGCCTGCCAGCCATTTTCTGGCAATTTCCTAGTCTATTTAAAGGGATTTTTGTCATCCATTTTCGACACACCTCTCTTCACTCTCTCACTACAATACACTTTCTCCCACTAGAGCTTTCAAGGCCTTCTCACCTCCGAGCGGGAAATTAGGTACCCAGAGGCGAACGCCGAAGATTGTACTAGGAGCGGTTTAGAGGTTGTCAGCACTTGTAATGGTCCAGATCTCGTCTGTAAATGGTGAACATTTTTCTTAATTTAATAAAGTTATTATCTTGAGTTACTTTCACCTTGCATAATTTTCTATCTGTTACAATTGTTTATCACTTGTTGAATATGTTATCTAAAACTTATCATATTGTTATGCTGAAACCTTGACGATCTAGAAGTTTAATTTAGGGATCACCCTTTCCACTTATTCACGTGGCTATAACCTAGTATTAGGACCTGATCAACCCTAGGATACAAGGTAAGTAGTTATGTGTGCTTAACGTCACAATAGGGATATAGTACCTACGTACGAATAACCATTTATTCGTTATAGAAGAGCTGCCCATTTAGGTTGTGATTAGAGTTAGCAATAGAGAGTACAGTGAACACTAGCTTACTCGGAAGCATGATTCGCGTCAAAAGCAATGTTCTTGAGATGTTGTAAGATGATCCGGGGTTGAATAAGTGATCGCAAAGGAGAGACTTCTATCCCAGTTAACAGTACCTTAGAATATCTAAGATTGCACATTTGTTAATGTTAAGGCATAGCATAGTGATTGAGTGGTAGGATATTGCTTTAGTTAGACCAACTAGGATTAAGAAAAGCTGAGACTTTCCTTTATGTGTAGACCAATTTGTTCATGTACCTAAGATCCATTCCATAAGGTCGTTTAAACCTTTTAGGTTAACGTTGGGAGTAGGGATATCCGTCTTAGCCAAAATCTTCAAGGCCTAAACTCTTAGTGACAAATCAGTTAGGATCATGGCCCAGTTGATTGAGGTTTAGTGTTTATTCTAGGAAGTTGAACTCTTGCGATAATTTCCTTTCAGAATACTATTCTCCATACCTATCTATCTTTACTTTACTACTCTACTTAGTTAAACTTAATCTATCACCTCTTGTCATTAGGGTTAACTATATAGGTACTTTTGTCCCACATTACTGAGCAAACAAACAAAAATGCGAACCTGAGTTATATTTACCACTTACTCGTAAAAAGGAAGACAAGTAGGTGAGTTATAGCTAGGAACCCCAGCTAAATATAAATAATAAAACCATTACTCTCTTTTGGTAGCTAAATTCTGACGTGTTGCAACCTAACGACACCGCACAAATAAACCGTCTGTTTTGGCCATATCATAAGTAGAAGTAAGTTTTTGGCGCCGCTGCCGGGGATCTTATTTTCTGTCTGTTAAGGTAACCGTTGATTCTATCAAGATATATGAGATTCTTGAGTGGTGTCTAAGAAAGACAATTATACACGAACTTGGTTGTTGATTAAGATTATACACGTACTGATTTTTATTATATCTAGATGGATAAATCTCGAAAAACTATTGAATTTGGTCTTTGATTTTGCTTGATTTCGTTATCGTATGCTAGTTAAGATTAATCGAAGTTTCGTTAGGGTTTCACTTGATATACGAATTTTTTAAGTTGTGTGCTTTATGATTTGGCTAATGAAAAGTGTACTACTGTAATCCTTGTGAAAAACCATGCATGTTAGACTTAACATTTGCATCAAAAACTTTTGTGATGCTCTCGGTGCGTCAAAACGAAGATTCGTGTTTTAAAGAGAGCCGAAACTGTTTTCGAATGAGAAAGAAAATGTCTAGAGTGAACTAGAAATTGATTGAGACTTTGATCTTCTGGAGTTAGTTGATGTATTTCATTTGTATGCCAACTTTTGAAAACGGTTTTTGCCATGAGATATAGGCTTGGTCAAATGACATGTCTGTTTGTTGATTAAAACTGAAGAGTCTATAAAGATTTATTAATATGTACAAATCGGCTAAAGAGATGTATTTGAATATTTTATCAATAAAACTTTGAGATGTTTGGAGTAATCTCTAATTGGCCATTCATTAAAATCTATTTTCAATAATTTTTGAGAAATGTTACAAAGCTGATGCGCGTGCTAAAACTGATTTGATAAACCGTAACTAGACCATTTCTCAAACTCGACTTGTAGACATCGTATGAGGCCTTGGCCAGACTTTTTAGAATTTATTTTGAGTCTAGTTGTGATCTGGAGTTTTCCATGTTTATATGATGTATGTGCTAAGAGTTATACTCGAGTCTTTCTATGATGCGCGTATTTTAAGGACATGCGATAAACTGGGAATGTGCAATTTGCTGAACTATGAACTGTAAAGTGTTACTTGACCTAGGTTTTACATGTTGACCAAGTTTACATGACCTACTGATATGTTTGACTTTAGTTGACCACTTTGACCGAGTTGACTTTTGGGTTCACTTTGGTTGACTTTTGTTGACTTGCTTGGACTAGTTGACTTTTACTTGCTTGTTGAGTCAGCCTGAGCACTAGGACTTTGCGTACACTATGGGTTGACCTAGTGTGACCTATATGTATTTACTTAAGATGACCTATTTGACTAGGTTGCGTTGTTCATTCGAGATTGTTCAATTACCGTACGGTTCTTACTAAGAGATTTTCAGTGCTTTTGCTAAGGTGAGTCTACAGTTCCATTTTCATTAACATTTTTGGGATGAGATACATGTTGCTTTTGAAAATGTTTCTTAAACTGTTTTTACAACTATTTTACATATTAGGCACGAGTAACTTACTAGAATATACATATGAGTTCAGATCAAAAATCCCTTAGCTTGATTATATTAGTTACTTTATGTAAGCTCGACTTATAGGGACGGTACCGTTAGGTTTGACAAACCTCACCGCAACATAACTGGTGCTTATTTTGTTGTTACTTGTACACCTGATCAGTGTATGCTTAGAAAGGGTAAAAGGAAGACGCGTAGCGACTTAGCTATCCGCAAAAGTTAAAGCTTTATAATCAAGTGCTCATGATAAGTGTATACTTTTACGAAGTTCAATCATAACTTACGCATACAGTAACGAAAATACACAAATCCAAAGCCTAAAATTATTAATTTTTAGAGAGGATTCTAAATATGTAATAATATTTAACATTCAAAAAATTTAAGTTTCTGTAATCATGCAAAACAAATTCAGGATTAACCCTAATCACATCAAACAATCGAATTAACGCAAGCAATTAACAATAACGCATATAGACTTGAGAAATAGACATCATACACTATCAAACACTAACAAAATCATATTTATATCAATTAGGGTTTATATTTTTATACCTCAAACAATTAAATTGGTTACACCAATGCGTATAGGATGACGAGAATTGCAACGTTCGTGTTGAAGACTAAATCTAAAAATCAATTTTTGATGTGGTTGTATGGTGGTGGTCGACGAACAAAGGGAGGTCAGGAGGAAGAAGTCGATTGATAATAGGGTTACGGGATTATTTGATGCAGTTTAGGTTATCAAGTAATTTAATTCAAGGCCTGATATCGCCTAAAAAGTCACGTTTTTACCCCCGATATTGAGTCACAAAAAGCATAAAGTTCAGAGCTTTGTCGGCAAAATAATCACTTTTTTGGTTAAATTTGTAGGTAAAGTAATTACGAAGATGATGCAAAAAGAATCAAGAGAAACGGAGCTAAAACGAAGATTCTAGAGCGAAAACGGTGAAAGACGAGAAATCAAGTTACGATCCAGTGAATCAAGGCTGACCAGACCAAAAACGGCCTACCATATGGCCTGCCAGTATTTAAACGGCCTGCCAAATACGGGCCACCAAACGGGCTGCCAAGCAAAAGGCCTGCCAAATACGGGCCACTAAACGGGCTGCCATACGGCCTGCCAGCCATTTTCTGGCAATTTCCTATTTAAAGGGCTTTTTGTCATCCATTTTCGACAACCTCTCTTCACTCTCTCACTACAATACACTTTCTCCAACTAGAGCTTTCAAGGCCTTCTCACCTCCGAGCGGGAAATTAGGTACCCAGAGGCGAAAGCCGAAGATTGTACTAGGAGCGGTTTAGAGGTTGTCAGCACTTGTAATGGTCCAGATCTCGTCTGTAAACGGTGAACGCTTTCCTTAATTTAATAAAGTTATTATCTTGAGTTACTTTCACCTTGCATAATTTTCTATCTATTACAATTATTTATCACTTGTTGAATATGTTATCTAAAACTTATCATATTGTTATGCTGAAACCTTAACGGTCTAGAAGTTTAATTTACGGATCACCCTTTCCGCTTATTCACGTGGCTATAACCTAGTATTAGGACCTGATCAACCCTAGGATACAAGGTAAGTAGTTATGTGTGCTTAACGTCACAATAGGGATATAGTACCTACATACGAATAACCACTTATTCATCATAGAAGAGCTGCCCATTTAGGTTGTGATTAGAGTTAGCAATAGAGAGTTCAGTGAACACTAGCTTACTCAGAAGCATGATTTGAGTCAAAAGAAATGTTCTTGAGATGTTGTAAGATGATTTGGGGTTGAATAAGTGATCGCAAAGGAGAGACTTCTATCCCAGTTAACAGTACCTTAGAATATCTAAGATTGCACATCTGTTAATGTTAAGGCATAGCATAGTGATTAAGTGGTAGGATATTGCTTTAGTTAGACCAACTAGGATTAAGAAAAGCTGAGACTTTCCTTTATGGGTAGATCAATTTGTTCATGTACCTAGGATCCATTCCATAAGGTCGTTTAAACCTTTTAGGTTAACGATGGGAGTAGGGATATTCGTCTTAGCCAGAATCTTCAAGGCCTAAACTCTTAGTGATAAATCATTTAGGATCATGGCCCAGTTAATTGAGGTTTAGTGTTTATTCTAGGAAGTTGAAATCTTGCGATAATTTCCCTTTAGAATACTATTCTCCATACCTATCTATCTTTACTTTACTACTCTACTTAGTTAAATTTAATCTATCACCTCTTGTCATTAGGGTTAACTATATAGGCACTTTTATCCCACATTATTGAGCAAACAAACAAAAATGTGAACCTGAGTTATATTTACCACTTACTCGTAAAAAGGAAGACAAGTAGGTGAGTTATAGCTAGGAACCCCAGCTAAATATAAATAATAAAACCATTACTCTCTTTTGGTAGCTAAATTCTGACGTGTTGCGACCTAACGACACCGCACAAATAAACCGTCTGTTTTGGCCGTATCATAAGTAGAAGTAAGTTTTTGGCGCCGCTGCCGGGGATCTTATTTTCTGTCTGTTAAGGTAACCATTGATTCTATCAAGATATATGAGATTCTTGAGTGGTGTCTAAGAAAGACAATTATACACGGACTTGGTTGTTGATTAAGATTATACACGTACTGATTTTTATTATATCTAGATGGATAGATCTCGAAAAACTACTGAATTTGGACTTTGATTTTGCTTGATTTCGTTATCGTATGCTCAAGTTAAGATTAATCGAAGTTTCGTTAGGGTTTCACTTGATATACGAATTTTCTGAGTTGTGTGCTTTATGATTTGGTTAATGAAAAGTGTACTACTATAATCCTTGTGAAAAGCCATGCATGTTAGACTTTAGATTTGCATCAAAAGCATTTGTGATGCTCTCGGTGCGTCAAAACGAAGATTCGTGTTTTAAAGAGAGCTGAAACTGTTTTCGAATGAGAAAGAAAATGTCTAGAGTGAACTAGAAATTGATTGAGACTTTGATCTTCTGGAGTTAGTTGATGTATTTCATTTGTATGCTAACTTCTGAAAACGTGTTTTGCCATGAGATATAGGCTTGGTCAAATGACATGTCTGTTTGTTGATTAAAACTGAAGAGTCTATAAAGATTTATTAATATGTACAAATTGGCTAAAGAGATGTATTTGAATATTTTATCAATAAAACTTTGAGATGTTTGGAGTAATCTCTAATTAGCCATTCATTAAAATCTATTTTCAATAATTTTTGAGAAATGTTACAAAGCTGATGCGCGTGCTAAAACTGATTTGATAAACCGTAACTAGACCTTTTCTCAAACTTGACTTGTAGACATCGTATGAGGCCTTGGCCAGACTTTTTAGAATTTATTTTGAGTCTAGTTGTGATCTGGAGTTTTCCATGTTTATATGATGTATGTGCTAAGAGTTATACTCGAGTCTTTCTATGATGCGCGTATTTTAAGGACATGCGATAAACTGGGAATGTGCAATTTGCTGCACTATGAACTATAAAGTGTTACTTGACCTAGGTTTTACATGTTGACCAAGTTTACATGACCTACTGAGATGTTTGACTTTAGTTGACCACTTTGACCGAGTTAACTTTTGGGTTCACTTTGGTTGACTTTTGTTGACTTGCTTGGACTAGTTAACTTTTACTTGCTTGTTGAGTCAGTCTGAGCACTAGGACTTTGCGTACACTATGGGTTGACCTAGTGTGACCTATATGTATTT
This sequence comes from Rutidosis leptorrhynchoides, assembly GCF_046630445.1. Classification (NCBI taxonomy): domain Eukaryota; kingdom Viridiplantae; phylum Streptophyta; class Magnoliopsida; order Asterales; family Asteraceae; genus Rutidosis; species Rutidosis leptorrhynchoides. The sequence continues at coordinate 191,405,809 of NC_092340.1, read as the reverse complement.
ACTTAAGATGACCTATTTGACTAGGTTGCGTTGTTCATTCGAGATTGTTCAATTACCGTACGGTTCTTACTAAGAGATTTTCTGTGCTTTTGCTAAGGTGAGTCTACAGTTTCATTTTCATTAACATTTTTGGGATGAGATACATGTTGCTTTTGAAAATGTTTCTTAAACTATTTTTACAACTATTTTATATATTAGGCACGAGTAACTTACCAGAATATACATATGAGTTCAGATCAAAAATCCCTTAGCTTGATTATATTAGTTACTTTATGTAAGCTCGACTTATAGGGACGGTACCGTTAGGTTTGACAAACCTCACCGCAACATAACTGGTGCTTATTTTGTTGTTACTTATACACCTAATCAGTGTATGCTTAGAAAGGGTAAAAGGAAGACGCGTAGCGACTTAGCTATCCGCAAAGGTTAAAGCTTTATAATCAAGTGCTCATGATAAGTGTATACTTTTACGAAGTTTTTCAGAAATCTCATGGCCTAACTTACGATGAATGTTATTTAAACTTGATGTTTACAAACTAGAACAAGACATGGTAATGTCTACAAACAGGTGAAACAAAAAGAACTTTTTGATGTCACTCACAGTTGAAACTTGACATCTTACAAACGGTTTATTACTTAGCATTTGCTATATGCAAACTTTTGAGATTAAGCCTTAGTGGTTTATTCTGATGAACGATTTTGAGAACAGATTTTCGACAAACGATTTAAGGAAACTATTTTATGAAACACACGAGAACTATTTACTAAAACCTGTAGATTCACTCAACTTTATGTTGATCCGTTTTACATGCTTTATCTCTGGTATTAGTTGCTTCCGCTGTAAAACAATGCTGTTACGTAGAAGTCACGCCGAGCACTGGGACCAGAGTTAACATTCCGTTAATGGATTTTGACAGAGTATTACATCTTATCAGTAAGAAGTGTGCGGACTTAGTGAGATGATCCACGACAATCCAAATGGTGTCATAACCTTCCACAATTTTTGGCAGTTTCGTGATGAAGTCCATTGCAATACATTCCCATTTCTACTGGGGAATCTCCGGTTGAGTCAATAACTCGGATGGCTTCTGGTGTTCAGCCTTGACCTTAGCGCAAGTCAAGCACTTTCCGACATAGGTAGCAATGTCATCTTTCAAATTTGGCCACCAATAAAACCCCTTCAAATCTTGGTACATTTTATCTTATCCAGGATGAATTGAGTACCTTGACTTGTGTGCTTCCTCCAACAATAGTTCTCTCAATCCACCAAACTTTGGTACCTAGTTTCAGTTAGCAAAATATCGTATTCCATCCTCTTTTATGTAGAATTTCTTATCCAACCCTTTGAAAAATTCAACATCAACATTCTATTGTTTCACGGCCCCCAGTTGTGTATCACGGATCTGTGATGCAAGATTCATACGTACAGTTAGGTTAAGAGCTTTAACCCTGAGAGGTTTCTCTCTCTCTTTTCTACACAAAGCATCCTCTACAACATTCACTTTGCCAGGATGGTATTGAAGTTCATAATCGTAATCGTTAAGCAATTCCACCCAATGTCGTTGTCTCATGTTGAGCCGTTTCTGATTAAAAAAATGTGTTGTAAACTCTTATGGTCGGTGAAGATAGTAAACTTGGTTCCATACTGATAGTGTCTCCACAATTTGAGTGCAAAGACCACAGCTCCTAGCTCAAAATCGTGTGTAGTGTAGTTCTGCTCGTGAATCTTTAACTGCCTCGATCCATAAGAAATAACCTTGTTTCGTTGCATCAACACGCAACCCATTCCTTGATGCGAGGCATCACAATAAATAACGAAGTCCTTGTTTCCTTCTAGTAAAGATAATACTGGTGCGGTTGTTAGCTTCTCCTTAAACAACTGAAATGCAATTTCTTGTGGTTCAGTCCACTCATACTTCTTGTCTTTATGAGTCAACACGGTTAATGGTCGGGCAATCTTAGAGAATCCTTCAATGAATCTCCTGTAGTAACCAGCTAGACCCAGAAATTTCCGGATTTGAGTTGGTGTCTTTGGAGTTTCCTAATTATTAACCATCTCAATCTTCGCAGGATCAACTTGTATTCCATTGGCTCCTACAACATGACCAAGGAATTGTACCTCTTGTAACCAAAAGTACACTTCGAGAACTTTGCATACAGTTGCTCTTCTCTAAGCATAGTCAGTATCGAACGTAAATGCTGCTCGTGCTCTTCTTTATTCTTGGAGTACACAAATATATCATCAATAAATATAATGACAAATTTCTCCAGATATGGCTTACACACACAGTTCATGAGGTCCATGAACACTGCTGGTGTGTTCATCAAACCAAATGGCATCAGCTTCTTTGACCCTCAATTGGTGATAACCTGACCTCATATCAATCTTCGAATAACAGTTAGATCCTTGTAATTGATTGAATAAGTCATCAATCCTCGGCAGTGGATACCAATTCTTGATTGTCAACTTGTTCAATTCTCTATAGTCGATACATAATCTCATCGACCCATCCTTCTTCTTAACAAACAAGACCGGAGCTCCCCAAGGTAAAGAACTCGGTCGTATAAATTCCTTGTCCAACAACTCTTGCAATTGACTAGACAACTCTTGAAGCTCTGGGGGTGCAAGTCTATACGATGCCGAAGCCACCGGTGCCGCTCCTGGCACTAGATCAATCTAAAACTCAACTTCCCGATGTGGTGGGAGACCAGGTAGTTCCTCCGGAAAAACTTCAAGAAAATCCTTAACTGTAGGAACATGTGTTGAGTCCCCAAAATAATTAAGGATTTAATTATGACAAAACTGTAATTTATTTGCACTAAAATGTTATGTGCAGCCAGCACAAGTTTGTTTATGTATAGATAGCAAATATTGCTGTGTCGAGTGTTTAGTTTGCTGCTCAAACTACCAGCACAAGGTAGACAGTGTTCTTCAATTAGCATAGGATGTGTACTTAGCAATTCAAGAATATCAAGTGTCTCAGCAATGAAGAACCAGCACAGCTGCAATGCAGCTTACTAGACAAGACAGCTATGCTCCATTACAAGCATAGTAGTTTCCTGAGTGGTCTACATTAATTGTACTATTCAACAGAAGTCAAAGACAAAGTTGAACAGGAAAGGACACGCGTTGGCGGCTGACAAGTGAACTTACAAGACCACATAGGAATGCAGAAGTTTAACGCATGTGCAGACATGTGCTATACTTTGTCAATGCCTAGGGAACACAACATTCTATTTGTTTAAACAAATAGTGGTGCCAAACTGAATTGGGGTGTTCCTGCAAATAGCTACCAAAGAGGAAAGAGGAGAGCACACTCTCTGATGCAGTTGTCCCCACAAGTACAGACATCCTATGTACCAGTGGACAATAGAACAATTACACGGATAAAAGGACTATTATAAATTGTTGTATCCACTATTGTAACAACTAGTGGTGTGGGTTTTGTTATTTAGAGTCCAAAACGTGTAATAGCTTTAAGTTTATCCTCATAGCTATAATCGAGGATCTTGCTACATCAACCAAGGAGAAAAATGAGACACCGGTCTCACATCCTCAACCATTACCTCCTACACATCTAAAAGATGTGGATTGTAAGTCAACATTAACCGATAATGAAAATATTTATGTTAAACTCCCTTTGGAGCAGGTGCTTGAGAATATGCCCAACTATGGGAAATTTTTAAAGACACTCATGGCCAAAAAGAGAGATGTTGAGCAAACATCCACTGCTTTCTTGAAAAAGAAGTGTGATGGTAATTTAAAAAGGATGTAACCTACCACCAAAAATGGATGATCATGGACCTTTCCTTATACCATGTAATGTGAACGGGTCAGAGATGCTTACATCTTTAGCCAACTAGGGGGCGAGTATCAACTTCATGCCCTATTCCGTTTACAAAAGATTTGGCCTAGTAACCTTTCACCTATCATAATGGGAGTTAAACTAATTGATCAATCAATTAACTCTAGTGTGGGGATTGTCGAGAACTTAATCGTTAAGGTGGGGGACATGGAATTTCCCATTGACTTTGTTATTGTTGATATAAAGGAAGTTTCGATTGTACCTTTCGTTTTGGGAAGACCATTCTTAGCAACCGCGGGTTCTTTCTTTGACTTTAGAACTGGGAAATTGACTCTTCGGGATAAAGAGAAATGGATGAGCATACGAATAAAATATGTTAAGGCAACATCACTACCATTGACCACACCACAAGTTGTTGCTAGTGTGCAATGCATCACGAGCACAACGCAAGTTGGTTCATCAACAAAAGGTGGTAGAGGATTGACCAAGGGAATTCAAGATAAACCTAAAGATCAAAACGACATTATTGACAAGTCCATGTGAAAGTTATTTGGGCGGGTGCATAGGGTTTCATCCAAAAAAGATGAACACTTGAGAAAACGCCTAGTATCAAACTTGTCAAAATGCGAGAAAGTCAAACTTAAATAGTAAATCAATGAAAAAAAATAATAATGAATGATTGGTTAATGTCAATATTAAGTGGTGGCGGTAATGATCATGTGGCCCTTAGCTCAAAGGGAAGGGGAGTTTACCATCCCGGGATTAGTTAAAATTTCAAGGGAATGAGAGTCGGGTGATAGACTCGTTAAAATCTTTTCACAATTGTGTATATAGCTTCTCGTAGTTGCATTTTGTTTAGAATTGTATGATATTCCTTTCTTAGTTGCATTTTCATATTTTTGTATTGCATGCATATGGGTAAAACTGTAAAATACCAAAAATAGCTTGTAAATGGGTCAAAATGGACTTTAATTTGTCCTAGGAGCGTCGCTTTTTACCCACAAGAGCGACGCTTCTGTTTCAGGAGCGATGCTTTAACCTGTGTTTTGGGACTAAAAATGGACAGTAGCCAAGAACGGCGCTTTTGTGTTCAAAAGCGGGGTTTTTTTCGCTAGAGCGATGCTTTTCTTTCAAAAGTGACGCTTCTATCTTGCCAGGAGCGGCGCTCCTATGTGAAAAACGGCGCTTTTGCATCTGGCTACTTAAAAATTCTGTACGAACCAAACATCACTTTTTCACACCCAACTCAATTTTTCTCTCAAAAGTGCGGGGCTCCCTTACCCTAATCGACCCTAATCCACCAAAAACTTCAAATTTCATTTAACTTCTTGCAAATTTACATCATCTAACATGGGAAGAGTAAGAATCCATCACTCTAATTCATTATTTAACATGATTCTTATTATATTCACTATTTTTCTCTTTATGCTGAGTTTGTTGATTGTGCTTGATTTATGATTTTAATGGTCAAATTGTTGATGAATCTAGACTACATTGTTGTTTATTAACATGATTTGCATGATTAGTCACAGCGATTTTGACTTTGAAATTCTAGGGTTGATCCAATTTGGGGGTTTTTAATTTTGAGCCAAATTAGATTGATAATGGATGTTGTTGATGCCTAATTGTTAGTCTATCATTGTAACAACCCGTCTTTTTCCATTAATTTATTTTAACGCCGTCTTTTTTTTAATAATGTCTTTCGTTATCTACATTCGCATCTTCCGTTGACTAGCATTTTAATATATTCCGTTATTTAATTATAACATCTCTCGTTACCCTAGCGTATTTAAAATATTTTGTTCGGTTAATTCACGCACCCTCTTTTAAACTTGAGGGACCAATGTTGCCAAGTGACCAAAGTCTTGACTAGGTCAAATGGTCAACCTCCATCTCATCCACTCATTCGCCTCCTCATTTCCTTACTACTTCCACTTTATGCTCTCAAACACCCACTTCCACCCAATTCATTAAATCATCATCTAAATCATTTCTAGGAAGCAAACATCAAAACAAATTGTACTTTTGGAATCCTCTCTTCATCCTCTACGGTTTGATACTAATTTCATAACTTGGGGTAAGGTTTTTCTAAAACTCAAATTTCTCTAATTCGATTTGTAAACTTGAAATGCTGTTAGTTAGTGTCTATGGCTCATTAGGTTGATGAATATGTAATTTGATTGCTTTATTTGCTTGTATGAGTAACTAGCTTGAATATGAAAAATGGGTTAGTTTAATCTTTGTTTTTGGTTGATTAAATGTTGATTAAATGTTAAAGTGCATGTATTAAAAGTGTTACTAGCATCATTAGCTTCATTTTGGTATGTAGGTTGACTTGGAAGACTTCACTAACATGATTATTGAATTTGTGATTCTTGATTAGGGTTTAGTAGCCTTAAATATGAATTTTGATGCATTAAATGCTATGAGATGTTGTTGGTAAGTTTTTAGTAGTATTGTATGCGTAATTACCTACGAAACTGCGTATTATATGTGTATGTTAAGTTCACGAATCATCATTTGCATTTATGAGCATGAAACATTAAATGGTGAGCATTAAATGATCATTCGACGAGGATTCGGTTATCGTAAATGTTGGATTTGATTGATGATATGTATTTAGTTGTATTCCTTGTTAAAATACCTTTCCAATGATGTATGATATGCGTTTTTAGCGTTTTGAGATCATTAATTATGAATGAAAGAAGTTTGGCTAGACACTTAGAAAAATTCAGCATTTCAGCACCTGGAGGACCCAAGTTGCGGCTGTAACCCAGGCCATTGTGGCCGTAACCCAGGACATTGCGGCCATAACCCAGGCCATTACGGGCGTACCATTATGGGCTGTCCAAAATTGTCATTTTTCTTTTAATTCTAACTATGCTACGCATCTCCGATTAACATGTAACTTGTTCTAAGATGCTCATATATGATTATGTAACTTAGAAAAATTGTCCGAGACCCGACCCGAACACGTTGACTTTTTCGTTGACTTTGACTTTGACTTTGACCAAGGTTGACTTTTAATCAAACTTACCCAATTCTTTGTTTAATCATTATAACCTTTCCCTTATACTTGATTCTTGCATAAAACTTGACAACTTGATTCACATGCTATATAATCGAGTCGTAACGAGCCATAGGAATAATTGAACACATTTCGACCGACCTTGTGTCGTAACCAGTAATTGATACAATTTATTTGTTTAGGTCAAGGCTAAGCAACTTTCATTTGCACAACGTTTAATTTCAAATACTTTGGCGTGCAACTACGGTGAGATCATAGTCCCACTTTTACTCTTTTATACTTATATTTGGGATAAGAAACATAAACATTTCGTTTTACAAAGTGAACACAAGTACGAAAACAACCATTCTACGTACGAGTTAGAACAAAAAGCCTCAATTCAATTATCATTAGTTACACTTGCAGGGTGTAAGCGAGAACTTATGTTGTATGGCCATACGGGTTTGACAAACCCTCATTCAGACGGTTCGACCGTTGGAGGATGAAATATATTTTCGAGTATAAGTGTAGGTTCTAACACTATATTAATGGGATTCGTGATAGTTAAGCCTTGATAATTGGGTGCTCGTGATAACCACAACAACTTTTAGAATGGGTTACTATTAATTCAACATTATAAATCTTGTGGTTCAATTTACTTACTTACTTACTTACTTACTTACTAAACCTATGATTTCACCCACGTCTTCGTTGACAGATTTTCTATGTTTTTCTCAGGTCTTTGAATGCTAAGTGATATATGTTTCCGCACTCTATTTTGATACTTGCTTGGATGTCGAGTATACATGCATTTTTGGAGCGTCTTTTGACTTTATCTTAAATTTTGTCGCATAGGTTGCATTGGTACTTAAAACGTTGTAACGTAACTAGTTTTTAAACTACTTTTGTAAACTTGAAACACCTTTACATTTGAAATGAATGCGACATATTTTGGTCAAACGTTGTACTAAAGACTTATGACCACGTAACGGGACCTAAGTAGACGGTGCCGTCATTGATGATTTTGTTGGGTCGCTACAACCATGATTATCTTGCTTTGAATCTGTCTTTCATGCTTGTATGACTTGAAATTGAAAATTAGGGTTCATAAGCTAGGGTTTTGACTGCGTTGACCAAATTGAGCATGTGATTAGTGATAATGTATTTGTTTGCGGTATATTTATGTTATAACATGAAAAATTGATATAATTTGATGAATACTCTTGTCTTAGTCAAATTTTGAACAAATCAGGCTTTGACTAGGGTTGACTTTCTGCAATTGGTTCATGTTGACCATGTTTGACCAGGATGAGCTTAATGATAGAGTATAATGCATGTTTAGCTTATGATAGTACATAAGATTGACAATTGATTGCATGAGCTAAATGTTGCAACTTTGTGTAAAATTTGAAAATTCACCAAGTGGTTTATCTTTGTTTGGTTTCATAATTGACCATGTCTATATGCAATTGTGTTATTCATGTATGATACACACGCGCATGTTTTGCATGATAAAACTAATTGTAAATTATTGAAATCAACTTGACAATTATGACTGGAATTTGAAAACAAATTGTTTATGTGCTAACTTTTACCTTTCCACAATGTTTTTCTCTTGATATCTTGTTTTGTAGACTAACAAACCCACAAAGTCACTTGGTGGCTCAGGAAGTGGAACAAAATGCCAAAAGAGTATTGGATTTAAGGGTAGAGGTAAACGCCCTGCAGCTCAACAAGAGGTTGAGGAAGATGAAGTGCCAATGATCCCGGAGGATATTCGGAGACTCTCAATAGACCCGTGCTTACAACACGTTTTGCTGAACGCACGCTTTAGAGCAGGCCTAGAGCTTAGGCTCAAGGATAAATTCTATCATGGGAAATACATTGAATGGTCCCTTCTTGATGAAGCATGTATGACTGATGAGGTTGAGGCCCTTTTTAAGGTTCCATATGGGAACATGCAACTCAACCCTTGGGTTCTAATTTTCAGATTCAATGAGCCTATTTATGCTATCCCGACCTTAGAGTTCACCTCTACCCTGATTGTCAATTTTAGGGTAGAAACAATTACTGACCAAGAGTACATGACCTTTTACTTGGGCGGGAAACAACGAAAAATGAGTATGCTCTAACTTATCAGGGCCCTAGGAATTTACACTGAATTTAGGAACAACACTGATGCCCTTTGGGATTATCTCTTGCCTTGCAAAATCCCCAATACCAACCCTCAAGAGTTTAACTATCCTGCAGCTTGGCACGAAATAAGCGATGGGATTTTTAGCCCGGGTAAAACCATTGCCAACACCCTTAAGACACATAACCTTCAGATCATAGCCCGGTTCATTGCCAACACGATCAACTACCGTTTTCATAGCAATGAGAAAATGTCATATTTGGACATTTGGCTCACTGATCGAATCTTAAATAAGGAACATGTCCATGTCCCCCATGTTATAGCTGACTATCTTTTCGATAAAACTGGGACGAAAGGGAAGAAAGGCACGGTAGGTGGTATTTTTGTGACTAGGATAGCGAGGCAATTGGGAATTGACATTTCGGGGTACACGGCCAATGAAATGTCTAGATTTGGGTATGCTGATTTTAAGGGCGGTTAGATTCTCAAGAGGGACATGAACAAAAACATGAAGAGGTGGTTTGATCTAAACAACATCAATGTCGAAGGGGAAAATGAGGATAAAGAAGAAGAAAGGATGATGCATGTGTAGTGACCCGAACTTTTCCATGTTTATATATATTAATTGAGATTGATATTTACATGATTAAATGTTTCCAACATGTTAAGCAATCAAACTTGTTAAGACTTGATTAATTGAAATATGTTTCATATAGACAATTGACCACCCAAGTTGACCGGTGATTCACGAACGTTAAAACTTGTAAAAACTATATGATGACATATATATGGATATAAATATAGTTAAAATGATACTATGATAAGTAAACATATCATTAAGTATATTAACAATGAACTACATATGTAAAAACAAGACTACTAACTGAATGATTTTTAAACGAGACATATATGTAACGATTATCGTTGTAAAGACATTTAATGTATATATATCATATTAAGAGATATTCATACATGATAATATCATGATAATATAATAATTTAAAATCTCATTTGATATTATAAACATTGGGTTAATAACATTTAACAAGATCGTTAACCTAAAGGTTTCAAAACAACACTTAAATGTAACGACTAACGATGACTTAACGACTCAGTTAAAATGTATATACATGTAGTGTTTTAATATGTATTTATACACTTTTGAAAGACTTCAATACACTTATCAAAATACTTCTACTTAACAAAAATGCTTACAATTACATCCTCGTTCAGTTTCATCAACAATTCTACTCGTATGCACCCATATTCGTACTCGTACAATACACAGCTTTTAGATGTATGTACTATTGGTATATACACTCCAATGATCAGCTCTTAACAGCCCATGTGAATCACCTAACACATGTGGGAACCATCATTTGGCAACTAGCATGAAATATCTCATAAAATTACAAAAATATGAGTAATCATTCATGACTTATTTACATGGAAACAAAATTACATATCCTTTATATCTAATCCATACACCAACGACCAAAAACACCTACAAACACTTTCATTCTTTAATTTTCTTCATCTAATTGATCTCTCTCAAGTTCTATCTTCAAGTTCTAAGTGTTCTTCATAAATTCTACAAGTTCTAGTTTCATAAAATCAAGAATACTTCCAAGTTTGCTATCTTACTTCCAATCTTGTATAGTGATCATCCAACCTCAAGAAATCTTTCTTATTTATAGTAAGATATCTTTCTAATACAAGGTAATACTCATATTCAAACTTTGATTCAATTTCTATAACTATAACAATCTTATTTCGAGTGGAAATCTTACTTGAACTTGTTTTCGTGTCATGATTCTGCTTTAAGAACTTTCAAGCCATCCAAGGATCCTTTGAAGCTAGATCTATTTTTCTCATTTCCAGTAGGTTTATCCAAGGAACTGGAGGTAGTAATGATGTTCATAACATCATTCGATTCATACATATAAAGCTATCTTATTCGAAGGTTTAAACTTGTAATCACTAGAATATAGTTTAGTTAATTCTAAACTTGTTCGCAAATAAAAGTTAATCCTTCTAACTTGACTTTTAAAATCAACTAAACACATGTTCTATATCTATATGATATGCTAACTTAATGATTTAAAACCTGGAAACATGAAAAACACCGTAAAACCGAATTTACGCCGTCGTAGTAACACCGCGGGCTGTTTTGGGTTAGTTAATTAAAAACTATGATAAACTTTGATTTAAAAGTTGTTATTCTGAGAAAATGATTTTTATTATGAACATGAAACTATATCCAAAAATTATGGTTAAACTCAAAGTGGAAGTATATTTTCTAAAATGGTCATCTAGACGTCGTTCTTTCGACTGAAATGACTACCTTTACAAAAACAACTTCTAACTTATTTTTCTTAATATAAACCTATACTTTTTCTGTTTATATTCATAAAATAGAGTTCAATATGAAACCATAGCAATTTGATTCACTCAAAACGGATTTAAAATGAAGAAGTTATGGGTAAAACAAGATTGGATAATTTTTCTCATTTTAGCTACGTGAAAATTGGTAACAAATCTATTCCAACCATAACTTAATCAACTTGTATTGTATATTATGTAATCTTGAGATACCATAGACACGTATACAATGTTTCGACCTATCATGTCGACACATCTATATATATTTCGGAACAACCATAGACACTCTATATGTGAATGTTGGAGTTAGCTATACAGGGTTGAGGTTGATTCCAAAATATATATAGTTTGAGTTGTGATCAATACTGAGATACGTATACACTGGGTCGTGGATTGATTCAAGATAATATTTATCGATTTATTTCTGTACATCTAACTGTGGACAACTAGTTGTAGGTTACTAACGAGGACAGCTGACTTAATAAACTTAAAACATCAAAATATATTAAAAGTGTTGTAAATATATTTTGAACATACTTTGATATATATGTATATATTGTTACAGGTTCGTGAATCAACCAGTGGTCAAATCTTACTTCCCGACGAAGTAAAAATCTGTGAAAGTGAGTTATAGTCCCACTTTTAAAATCTAATATTTTTGGGATGAGAATACATGCAGGTTTTATAAATGATTTACAAAATAGACACAAGTACGTGAAACTACATTCTATGGTTGAATTATCGAAATCGAATATACCCCTTTTTATTAAGTCTGGTAATCTAAGAATTAGGGAACAGACACCCTAATTGACGCGAATCCTAAAGATAGATCTATTGGGCCTAACAAACCCCATCCAAAGTACCGGATGCTTTAGTACTTCGAAATTTATATCATATCCGAAGGGTGTCCCGGAATGATGGGGATATTCTTATATATGCATCTTGTTAATGTCGGTTACCAGGTGTTCACCATATGAATGATTTTTATCTCTATGTATGGGATGTGTATTGAAATATGAAAACTTATGGTCTATTATTATGATTTGATATATATAGGTTAAACCTATAACTCACCAACATTTTTGTTGACGTTTTAAGCATGTTTATTCTCAGGTGATTATTAAGAGCTTCCGCTGTCGCATACTTAAATAAGGACGAGATTTGGAGTCCATGCTTGTATGATATTGTGTAAAAACTGCATTCAAGAAACTTATTTTGTTGTAACATATTTGTATTGTAAACCATTATGTAATGGTCGTGTGTAAACAGGATATTTTAGATTATCATTATTTGATAATCTATTTAAAGCTTTTTAAACCTTTATTGATGAAATAAAGGTTATGGTTTGTTTTAAAATGAATGCAATCTTTGAAAAATGTCTCATATAGAGGTCAAAACCTCGCAACGAAATCAATTAATATGGAACGTTTTTAATCAATAAGAACGGGACATTTCAGTTGGTATCCGAGCGTTGGTCTTAGAGAACCAGAATTTTGCATTAGTGTGTCTTATCGAGTTTGTTAGGATGCATTAGTGAGTCTGGACTTCGACCGTGTTTACTTGAAAAATGATTGCTTAACAAATTTTGTTGGAAACTATATATTTTTAACATGTGAATATTATGTGATATATTAATCTCTTAACGCGTTTGATATTATGTGATAGATGTCTACCTCTAGAACAAGTCCCATTAACTCACCTAATAATAATGAAGAGTCAAATGTAAATTGGAATGATTCGTGGACTGATTCACAAGTTCCCGAAGAGGAACCGGAAGAAGAGTCGGAACCGGAAGAAGAATCGGAACCAGAAGAAGAATCGGAACCGGATGAAGAAATAGAACCGGTGGAGGAAATAATAAAACGGTTAAGTAAAAGAAAATCCTCAACCAACCGATCAAGGTTAATTATGATCAATAGTGTTTCCGCCAAGGAAGCAAAATATTGGGAGGATTACCAATTCTCCGATGAATCGGATTCCGACGAGAATTCCGATGATGTTATAGAAATTACCCCAACTGAATTTAAAAAGGCAAAAGAAACTAATAAGGGAAAGGGCATAAAAATAGAGAAATCTAATTCCAACCCCGATGAACTTTATATGTATCGTCAACCCCCGAAGTCCTTAAGTTGTAACAATGACCCGGGAACCTCTAAACCACCAGGTTTTTCTAAACCAATGTGGAAAACGACGGCTCGTATTAGGGGAACATCATATATCCCTAGAAACTTGGCAAAACGAACCAAAACCGAAGAAGAAGAAACAAGCGAGTCGGAATACGATAGTTGTATTCGTGTGGTGTAATATATGTAATATAGTGTGCTTATGCTTTATGATATATGTAAAAATTGCTTGTATTAATAAGTATTTTTTTTTATGAATCTAACTCTTGTCTATTTTACAGTATAAAAACACAAAATGGATAGACAACCCAATATTTTAAGAGACCTACCCGGAGACATAATTGATGAAATCTTGTCTAGAGTCGGTCAGAATTCTTCGGCACAACTATTTAAGGCCAGATCAGTTTGTAAGACATTCGAAGAACGTTCCAAGAATGCCTTGGTTTATAAAAGGCTTTCGTTCGAAAGATGGGGGATATCACATTGGGAAATCCATAAGTTACGATGTGTTTACTTTAACGCATATATTGCGGGGAACCCAAATGCTATTTTACGCAATGGGTTAAGAAATTATTTTGACTCAATATATCTGAATATTGGACTTCGTGATTTAGAAAAAGCGGCTAACATGCAACATAAAGAAGCATGTTATGCTTACGGATTAGTAATGTTCGCTTCTCACCAAAGTGAGAACAAGAACATCGGGCGACAACTATTAAACAAAACGTTCCCACAAGTGACGGAGTCAGTAATTGGGGTAAGAAATGAGGTTTTTAGATTGTTACGGGACTGTTGGACATTACGTAACCCTCGTCCCTTTGACGACGTTACAACACGATGTCTTATCAACGGCCATAACGGTTATGTTCCACAAGACCAAGGATGGGAAGTAATCCTAGTAAAACTAGAATGCATGACTTGTTTCTGGACGTATGAATTACGTGTCTTTATTGCCTTTGCTACACGACTTGTGTACTAGCTAGAATTATCTTCACAACCATCTTGTATCAAATTTATTGTGTGCTATATTTCATGCTATATGTGAAATAAGCGGTATTGTAAGTTTGTAAAATATTGTGTAAAAGTTTGAACGCGAAATATTATTATAATCAGTTTTTCATATAGAATTGTAGTAGTTGAATTGTATATTAGCTACTAAGTATGAACTTAACGAGTAGGTACTACCTGAATTTAAACTTATAAAACGATAATATGAAGAAAAAGCTTTTATAAATGAGTTCATATTATGCTACGAAATACTATTAACTACTCTTAATATTCTGTATGATTAACTTGTTCCATTTGACTATTTTGAAGGAAATGGCACCGACTACTCGACACACCGTGAATATGAATGAAGAGGAATTCCGTACTTTTCTAGCTTCAAACATAGCCGCAGTACAGGCTGCGCTACATACCAACAATAAGCTTGGATCTAGCAGTACAGGAAATCGTGTAGGATGCACCTACAAAGAATTCACTGCCTGCAAACCTTTGGAATTTGATGGAACCGAATGACCGATCGGATTGAAACGGTGGACCGAGAAGGTCGAATCGGTGTTTTCCATAAGTAAGTGTACTGAAGAGGAGAAAGTGAAGTACGCTACGCATACCTTCACAGGTTCTGCGTTAACATGGTGGAATACCTATCTAGAGCAAGTGGGACAAGACGATGCGTACGCACTACCGTGGTCAGCATTCAAGCACTTGATGAACGAGAAGTACCGTCCCAGAACCGAGGTCAATAAGCTCAAGACAGAACTTAGAGGGTTACGAACCCAAGGATTTGATATTACCACGTACGAAAGACGATTCACAGAATTGTGCCTATTGTGTCCGGGAGCATTTGAAGATGAGGAAGAGAAGATCGACGCGTTTGTGAAAGGATTACCGGAAAGAATCCAAGAAGATATAAGTTCACACGAGCCCGCCTCCATACAACAGGCATGTAGAATGGCTCACAAACTAGTGAACCAGATTGAGGAAAGAATTAAAGAACAAACGGCTGAAGAGGCCAATGTGAAGCAAGTCAAAAGAAAGTGAGAGGAAAACGGTGATAAGAATCACCAATACAACAACAACAGCAATTACAATAATAATCGCAACAATTATCCCAACAATCGCAACATCAATCGCAACTACAACAAACGGCCCAACAACAACAACAACAACAACAACAACAACAACAACAATAGCAACTACAACAATCATCCCAACAACAATAATAACCGCAACAACAACAACAACAACAATCAGAAGCAGCTATGCCAAAGGTGTGAAAAGTATCACTCAGGGTTCTGCACCAAATTTTGCAACAAGTGTAAAAGAAATGGTCATAGCACGGAAAAGTGTGAGGTCTATGGACCAGGGGTTAATAGAACGAAAGGAACAAATGGTGTCAGAACGAGTAATGGCGGAGCAAGTAGTGTCGGAGAAAGTTATGCCAATGTAGTTTGTTATAAATGTGGAAAACCGGGCCACATTATTAGAAATTGCCCGAACCAGGAGAACACGAATGGACAAGGCCATGGAAGAGTTTTCAATATTAATGCGGCAGAGGCACAGGAAGACCCGGAGCTTGTTACGGGTACGTTTCTTATTGACAATAAATCTGCTTACGTTTTATTTGATTCGGGTGCGAATAGAAGCTATATGAGTAGAGATTTTTGTGCTAAATTAAGTTGTCCATTGACGCCTTTGGATAGTAAATTTTTACTCGAATTAGCAAATGGTAAATTAATTTCAGCAGATAATATATGTCGGAATCGAGAAATTAAACTGGTTAGCGAAACATTTAAGATTGATTTGATACCAGTAGAGTTAGGGAGTTTTGATGTGATAATCGGTATGGACTGGTTGAAAGAAGTGAAAGCAGAGATCGTTTGTTACAAAAATGCAATTCGCATTATACGAGAAAAAGGAAAACCCTTAATGATGTACGGAGAAAAGGGCAACACGAAGCTACATCTTATTAGTAATTTGAAGGCACAAAAACTAATAAGAAAAGGTTGCTATGCTGTTCTAGCACACGTAGAGAAAGTACAAACTGAAGAAAAGAGCATCAATGATGTTCCCATTGCAAAAGAATTTCCCGATGTATTTCCGAAAGAATTACCGGGATTACCCCCACATCGATCCGTTGAATTTCAAATAGATCTTGTACCAGGAGCTGCACCAATAGCTCGTGCTCCTTACAGACTCGCACCCAGCGAGATGAAAGAACTGCAAAGCCAATTACAAGAACTTTTAGAGCGTGGTTTCATTCGACCAAGCACATCACCGTGGGGAGCTCCTGTTTTGTTTGTCAAGAAGAAAGATGGTACATTCAGGTTGTGTATCGACTACCGAGAGTTGAACAAACTTACCATCAAGAACCGCTACCCACTACCGAGAATCGACTACTTATTTGATCAACTACAAGGCTCGTCTGTTTATTCAAAGATTGACTTACGTTCCAGGTATCATCAAATGCGGGTGAAAGAAGATGATATTCCAAAGACTGCTTTCAGAACATGTTACGGTCATTATGAGTTTATGGTCATGCCGTTTGGTTTAACTAATGCACCAGCTGTGTTCATGGACCTTATGAACCGAGTGTGTGGACCATACCTTGACAAGTTGTCATTGTTTTCATTGATGACATACTTATTTACTCAAAGAATGACCAAGAACACGGTGAACATTTGAGAAAGGTGTTAGAAGTATTGAGGAAGGAAGAATTGTACGCTAAGTTTTCAAAGTGTGCATTTTGGTTGGAAGAAGTTCAATTCCTCGGTCACATAGTGAACAAAGAAGGTATTAAGGTGGATCCAGCAAAGATAGAAACTGTTGAAAAGTGGGAAACCCCAAAAACTCTGAAACACATACGCCAGTTTTTAGGACTAGCTGGTTACTACAGAAGGTTCATCCAAGACTTTTCCAGAATAGCAAAACCCTTGACTGCATTAACGCATAAAGGGAAGAAATTTGAATGGAATGATGAACAACAGAAAGCGTTTCAGTTATTGAAGAAAAAGCTAACTACGGCACCTATATTGTCATTGCCTGAAGGGAATGATGATTTTGTGATTTATTGTGACGCATCAAAGCAAGGTCTCGATTGTGTATTAATGCAACGAACGAAGGTGATTGCTTATGCGTCTAGACAATTGAAGATTCACGAACAAAATTATACGTCGCATGATTTGGAATTAGGCGCGATTGTTTTTGCATTAAAGACTTAGAGGCACTACTTATTTGGGGTCAAAAGTATTATATATACCGACCACAAAAGTCTTCAACACATATTTAATCAGAAACAACTGAATATGAGGCAGCGTAGGTGGATTGAATTATTGAATGATTACGACTTTGAGATTCGTTACCACCCGGGGAAGGCAAATGTGGTAGCCGATGCCTTGAGCAGGAAGGACAGAGAACCCATTCGAGTAAAATCTATGAATATAATGATTCATAATAACCTTACTACTCAAATAAAGGAGGCGCAACAAGGAGTTTTAAAAGAGGGAAATTTAAAGGATGAAATACCCAAAGGATCGGAGAAGCATCTTAATATTCGGGAAGACGGAACCCGGTATAGGGCTGAAAGGATTTGGGTACCAAAATTTGGAGATATGAGAGAAATGGTACTTAGAGAAGCTAATAAAACCAGATACTCAATACATCCTGGAACGGGGAAGATGTACAAGGATCTCAAGAAACATTTTTGGTGGCCGGGTATGAAAGCCGATGTTGCTAAATACGTAGGAGAATGTTTGACGTGTTCTAAGGTCAAAGCTGAGCATCAGAAACCATCAGGTCTACTTCAACAACCCTTAATCCCGGAATGGAAATGGGAAAACATTACCATGGATTTCATCACTAAATTGCCAAGGACTGCAAGTGGTTTTGATACTATTTGGGTAATAGTTGATCGTCTCACCAAATCAGCACACTTCCTGCCAATAAGAGAAGATGACAAGATGGAGAAGTTAGCACGACTGTATTTGAAGGAAGTCGTCTCCAGACATGGAATACCAATCTCTATTATCTCTGATAGGGATGGCAGATTTATTTCAAGATTCTGGCAGACATTACAGCAAGCATTAGGAACTCGTCTAGACATGAATACTGCCTATCATCCACAAACTGATGGGCAGAGCGAAAGGACGATACAAACGCTTGAAGACATGCTACGAGCATGTGTTATTGATTTCGGAAACAGTTGGGATCGACATCTACCATTAGCAGAATTTTCCTACAACAACAGCTACCATTCAAGCATTGAGATGGCGCCGTTTGAAGCACTTTATGGTAGAAAGTGCAGGTCTCCGATTTGTTGGAGTGAAGTGGGGGATAGACAGATTACGGGTCCAGAGATTATACAAGAAACTACCGAGAAGATCATCCAAATTCAACAACGGTTGAAAACCGCCCAAAGTCGAAAAAAGAGCTACGCTGACATTAAAAGAAAAGATATAGAATTTGAAATTGGAGAGATGGTCATGCTTAAAGTTGCACCTTGGAAAGGCGTTGTTCGATTTGGTAAACGAGGGAAATTAAATCCAAGGTATATTAGACCATTCAAGATTATTGATCGTGTCGGACCAGTAGCTTACCGACTTGAGTTACCTCAACAACTCGCGGCTGTACATAACCCTTTCCACGTCTCGAATTTGAAGAAATGTTTTGCTAAAGAAGATCTCACTATTCCATTAGATGAAATCCAAATCAACGAAAAACTTCAATTCATCGAAGAACCCGTCGAAATAATGGATCGTGAGGTTAAAAGACTTAAGCAAAACAAGATACCAATTGTTAAGGTTCGATGGAATGCTCGTAGAGGACCCGAGTTCACCTGGGAGCGTGAAGATCAGATGAAGAAGAAATACCCGCATCTATTTCCAGAAGATTCGTCAACACCTTCAACAGCTTAAAATTTCGGGACGAAATTTATTTAACGGGTAGGTACTGTAGTGACCCGAACTTTTCCATGTTTATATATATTAATTGAGATTGATATTTACATGATTAAATGTTTCCAACATGTTAAGCAATCAAACTTTTTAAGACTTGATTAATTGAAATATGTTTCATATAGACAATTGACCACCCAAGTTGACCGGTGATTCACGAACGTTAAAACTTGTAAAAACTATATGATGACATATATATGGATATAAATATAGTTAACATGATACTATGATAAGTAAACATATCATTAAGTATATTAACAATGAACTACATATGTAAAAACAAGACTACTAACTTAATGATTTTTAAACGAGACATATATGTAACGATTATCGTTGTAAAGACATTTAATGTATATATATCATATTAAGAGATATTCATACATGATAATATCATGATAATATAATAATTTAAAATCTCATTTTATATTATAAACATTGGGTTAATAACATTTAACAAGATCGTTAACCTAAAGGTTTCAAAACAACACTTACATGTAACGACTAATGATGACTTAACGACTCAGTTAAAATGTATATACATGTAGTGTTTTAATATGTATTTATACACTTTTGAAAGACTTTAATACACTTATCAAAATACTTCTACTTAACAAAAATGCTTACAATTACATCCTCGTTCAGTTTCATCAACAATTCTACTCGTATGCACCCGTATTCGTACTCGTACAATACACAGCTTTTAGATGTATGTACTATTGGTATATACACTCCAATGATCAGCTCTTAGCAGCCCATGTGAGTCACCTAACACATGTGGGAACCATCATTTGGCAACTAGCATGAAATATCTCATAAAATTACAAAAATATGAGTAATCATTCATGACTTATTTACATGAAAACAAAATTACATATCCTTTATATCTAATCCATACACCAACGACCAAAAACACCTACAAACACTTTCATTCTTCAATTTTCTTCATCTAATTGATCTCTCTCAAGTTCTATCTTCAAGTTCTAAGTGTTCTTCATAAATTCTACAAGTTCTAGTTTCATAAAATCAAGAATACTTCCAAGTTTACTATCTTACTTCCAATCTTGCATAGTGATCATCCAACCTCAAGAAATCTTTCTTATTTACAGTAAGATATCTTTCTAATAAAAGTTAATACTCATATTAAAACTTTGATTCAATTTCTATAACTATAACAATCTTATTTCGAGTGGAAATCTTACTTGAACTTGTTTTTCGTGTCATGATTCTGCTTCAAGAACTTTCAAGCCATCCAAGGATCCTTTGAAGCTAGATCTATTTTTCTCATTTCCAGTAGGTTTATCCAAGGAACTGGAGGTAGTAATTATGTTCATAACATCATTCGATTCATACATATAAAGCTATCTTATTCGAAGGTTTAAACTTGTAATCACTAGAACATAGTTTAGTTAATTCTAAACTTGTTCGCAAATAAAAGTTAATCCTTCTAACTTGACTTTTAAAATCAACTAAACACATGTTCTATATCTATATTATATGCTAACTTAATGATTTAAAACCTGGAAACACGAAAAACACCGTAAAACCGAATTTACGCAGTCGTAGTAACACCGCGGGCTGTTTTGGGTTAGTTAATTAAAAACTATGATAAACTTTGATTTAAAAGTTGTTATTATGAGAAAATGATTTTTATTATGAACATGAAACTATATCCAAAAATTATGGTTAAACTCAAAGTGGAAGTATGTTTTCTAAAATGGTCACCTAGACGTCGTTCTTTCGACTGAAATGACTACCTTTACAAAAACGACTTGTAACTTATTTTTCCGACTATAAACCTATACTTTTTCTATTTAGATTCATAAAATAGAGTTCAATATGAAACCATAGCAATTTTATTCACTCAAAACGGATTTAAAATGAAGAAGTTATGGGTAAAACAAGATTGGATAATTTTTCTCATTTTAGCTACGTGAAAATTGGTAACAAATCTATTCCAACCATAACTTAATCAACTTGTATTGTATATTATGTAATCTTGAGATACCATAGACACGTATACAATGTTTCGACCTATCATGTCGACACATCTATATATATTTCGGAACAACCATAGACACTCTATATGTGAATGTTGGAGTTAGCTATACAGGGTTGAGGTTGATTCCAAAATATATATAGTTTGAGTTGTGATCAATACTGAGATATGTATACATTGGGTCGTGGATTGATTCAAGATAATATTTATCGATTTATTTCTGTACATCTAACTGTGGACAACTAGTTGTAGGTTACTAACGAGGACAGCTGACTTAATAAACTTAAAACATCAAAATATATTAAAAGTGTTGTAAATATATTTTGAACATACTTTGATATATATGTATATATTGTTATAGGTTCGTGAATCAACCAGTGGCCAAGTCTTACTTCCCGACGAAGTAAAAATCTGTGAAAGTGAGTTATAGTCCCACTTTTAAAATCTAATATTTTTGGGATGAGAATACATGCAGGTTTTATAAATGATTTACAAAATAGACACAAGTACGTGAAACTACATTCTTTGGTTGAATTATCGAAATCGAATATGCCCCTTTTTATTAAGTCTGGTAATCTAAGAATTAGGGAACAGACACCCTAATTGACGCGAATCCTAAAGATAGATCTAATGGGCCTAACAAACCCCATCCAAAGTACCGGATGCTTTAGTACTTCGAAATTTATATCATATCCGAAGGGTGTCCCGGAATGATGGGGATATTCTTATATATGCATCTTGTTAATGTCGGTTACCAGGTGTTCACCATATGAATGATTTTTATCTCTATGTATGGGATGTGTATTGAAATATGAAATCTTGTAGTCTATTATTATGATTTGATATATATAGGTTAAACCTATAACTCACCAACATTTTTGTTGACGTTTTAAGCATGTTTATTCTCAGGTGATTATTAAGAGCTTTCGCTGTCGCATACTTAAATAAGGACGAGATTTGGAGTCCATGCTTGTATGATATTGTGTAAAAACTGCATTCAATAAACTTATTTTGTTGTAACATATTTGTATTGTAAACCATTATGTAATGGTCGTGTGTAAACAGGATATTTTAGATTATCATTATTTGATAATCTACGTAAAGCTTTTTAAACCTTTATTGATGAAATAAAGGTTATGGTTTGTTTTAAAATGAATGCAGTCTTTGAAAAACGTCTCATATAGAGGTCAAAACCTCGCAACGAAATCAATTAATATGGAACGTTTTTAATCAATAAGAACGGGACATTTCAGTATGGGTATGAAACAGGGAATTTTTGAGCAAGTAGTGGAGCACAAGGTGCGGGGAGTAGTGTCCCGGGTGGGTATGACCAAACTTGGCTTGAAAATCAATTTAATCAAATCAATATTAACCAAGCAAACCAAGAATATGAAGCACACTACAACTTCTTGGGCCTATGTGCGGTTTCTCAATGGGAAGTTCATTGTAGCCAACTACATCAAGCGGACCCAACTTACCCGAGACCATTTGCTCCCACCTTTAACTCGTATGATTAAATCAACCTAGAACCCAACCACTAATCGACTATGACCCAAACGAGGCACTTAGGCGAGCTCAAGAATTTAAGTACTTTGTAAGGATGAGGGAACCACAACAACAACCAAGCGAGCAAAGTGAATGAGATAGGCCACCAAATTATGATGACTACCCAAATCAGGACCAATCCGGAAGCTCCTACTATGGAGGGTATAGTTGGTGGTAGTTTTTATTGTTGTGCTCTCATTCCTCTTGTGTGTGGTCTAGTTTTGGTTAATTTGTGAAACTTTTATTTGAACAATTGGCATGTAATAATCGTGGGTGGATGGTTTGGAAGAATTCGAACAATTTGATGATTTTTGCGTGTGTTGAAAACAATTTGTTTGTGTTTGAATTTCGATGACGATGGGAAGTATTTGAATCCGGAGGGTATATGATTCCCGGATGAAACAATGAATTTGAATTATGGTTTGTAATAATCCAACACTAGTAGGATCATAACGTTTATTATCGTGTTTATCTTGCATGTGTTGTTGATGATTATGATGGTTAGTTTATTGGTTGTGAAATTGTGGATGATCATTAGTATCTTGTGCTTTTTTGTTTAGCATAGACATTATTATTAGTTGTTTGTGATCATGATGGTTGGATTAGTTGGTGGAGTTCGTCATTAAACTTATGATTGTTTTGATTACTTTTGTGATGACGTGGAAACTCTTTGATCTTATTGTGGGTGCTCATACTCCCCCGAGTATTGCCTCACACATTTTGTACATTATCAGCATACTTCAAATTGTAGGGAATGCCATATGCTTTTAGCTCCTTCTTTTGGCTCAACAAGTGGTACAACAACATGCAAGCGACTATAGTGACTAAGTATTATCCGAAGGGTGACAACAAATATCAATTGATCGATTCCGGTTTTTATTACCTCTTCTCTCTTCTATTCTTTTTCCAAAATGTCCCTCATTTTTACTTATTCTTTCATTTAATACAATGAGGGCATTGCATCAAACTAAATGTAGGGGGAGAGTAAAATTTGGGTCATTTTGAAATTTTTCGGGTTAAAATTGTCACATATACTCTACAAAGTTTGAAGCTTGCATAGTCGAACAATTTTTGGAACAAGTTTTTAACCATTACACTAATT
The DNA here is from genome assembly GCF_046630445.1 of Rutidosis leptorrhynchoides. NCBI lineage: Eukaryota > Viridiplantae > Streptophyta > Magnoliopsida > Asterales > Asteraceae > Rutidosis > Rutidosis leptorrhynchoides. The sequence goes on along the minus strand of NC_092340.1, from coordinate 191,381,760 downwards.
CATATCATAAATACTAAAATGGTTAAAACTTATAAAAATTTTCAAACTTTTTGGGAAAAGTAAAGTCTTTTTCCTTTGTGTTTTCACAAAAATGAGGGGAGTAAAGTCTTCCCTTTATGTTGGTAATTACAATACCAAGTGAAAGTAAAGTCTTTTACCTTTCAAAAATGATTGTGCTTCAAATGATAAAATCCGAAGAAAAGTCAAAACTTGTGCTTGAAAGTTAAAGTCTTTCATGCACATTGCTTCAAAAACCAAGTGTTTAAAGCTTTATGCTTTAACACTTCCGGATGAATCGTGCCCATCCATTGTAGGGAGTTAAGTATCCTGAATTTCGTACTACTTGGTGTGGGATACTTCCCAATCCACACCATTTCATATTGACATTGGTTGTTTCATCATTTCAAGATGGTTCAACTGATGTATCATACCTTGGGAAGAGGAGCCACCGAGCTTAACCGTGTGCTATCTTCTTGATGAAGAGAAATGGCTTCATGCTAGTGTTGCTAGACAACATAATCCATATCCAAAAGCTATGGCACCCCGTTGATCTTTCAACTAACGGAAAGGTAGTAGCTACTTCCTAACTTTTCTTAAAATAAGCATAAAAGCTTGTTATGTGGGAAGTAGAACAACACTTGGAAGTTAAGTCTTCCAAGTACTTTTGCACTCCAAACTTGGAAGTAAAGTCTTCCAAGTATTCTCGTATACCAAACTTGAAAGTAAAGTCTTTCAAGTCAAAGTTTTTGTTCCAAGCTTGGGAGTAAAGTCTCCCAAGTTAAGTTTGAATCAATTAGGGAGTAAAGTCTCCCTAGCCGGGTGTTAAAGGTCTCATCTTTAACACTCCTGAGTGGCTCACACCCGCTCGTCAAGGAAATCAAATTCCGCCCAAACTTTGGAAGTGATGAATCTCTTATTATAGCCACGTGGGGCCATAATTCAACGAACCTCCTTCAATGTTTTCGCCCTACTATGAGAGAAATCATAGAGTTGTGATAGAAAGCTTGATCAGTTCTGGTTGGCCCGAGCCCGGGTTGACCAATAAAGATAGGGGTACCCAGTCCCCTAGCTTTGGCACACCCACCTTAACCCAAATATGGAATTGACGATATTATATTTGAAATTGATGAAACATTGATGTTTTGGGGGCATGGGGGTGGAAGAGGGATTGCCTTCGCGGGGTGGACTAAAAGACCATACTTTTTGGGGCATACACTTATTACACGAAGGAATCATTGGCGAGCGGTAATTTTGATGATTTTTCATGACCCATTCTCAATTTGGGTACATTTTGTGAGCTTTACGATGATTTGAGCTTGTTGCATATATTTTGAGTCACTTTGTTTGTAATTTGGTGAATTTGATTATTTTGTGAATAGTATTAAGGTTTGATTTGGTTGAATTGATGGATATCCCGCGAATCCTACACAATTGGTCAAAGTCAAGGAGGTCAAAGTTGTTATTGTAAAGATCTTATGCTTGATGATTGATGTTTGATGACCTCTTAGGTGATGGAGTTGACTTTGATCGGGGAATGATTGTTTTGGGTAGACCTAGGTTTGAATTGTAGTTGATTTGGTAGTGATTGAAGACTATTCAAGCGTTGATTTGTGCTTGTGTCACTAGTAGAAGAAGGATAGAAGAAGAATGCTTGGTCCTCGACAATGGTAAAGGTTTTGGAGTTCATTCTAGCCAATCAAGTGCTCATTCTTGGAGGTATCACTTGTTCCCTAATCATTGCACTTTGGCTTTAATCTTTGAACGCTAATTTTCTCCGAGCCTTGTTCTATTGATTTGCTTGCTTGAGGACAAGCAAGGTTCAAATGTAGGGGGTTTGATATTGCTACATTTATATATGTTTTATTACGCAATATCGCCCTCATTTCATACGGTTTTGATGATCGTTGGGCCCAAAAGTTGTTTTCCTGCGCCAAAGTGTCAACTCAAGGCAAAATGCCTAACTTGGTGTAAAATTGACCAAGAAATGCTCAAAAAGTGCAAAGAAAATGACAAGTGCAGGAAACAGCTCAAAAAGCGCCGCTCCTGTAAAGAAGTGTCGCTCCTGAAGCACCAAAAGCGCCACTCCATAAGGAAAAGCGGCACTCTTATGCATGATTTGTCTCCATTTTTCATCAGTAAGCAGAAGCGTCGTTCTACATGTCAAAAGCGTCGCTCCTATCAAGCCAAAAGTGATGCACTAAAGTCAAAAGCGCCGCTCCTGTTTTAAGCCAAAAGCGCCGCTCCTGAAGGAAAAGCGGCGCTCCTGTCGCTGTTTCAGCCCAGATTTTCAGCACTATAAAAGGAACGAGATTAGGTCATTTTTAATAGGCATCTTGAGAGAGTAGCTGCTTAGGGTCTGAATTTCACTCACAAAGCCCTAATTTCATCTTCCATTGGAGATTAAGGGAGGATTCAAGGATGTTTGCTCAAGATCCATGATTGTTTAGCTTAGATCTTCATCTTCTTCACATTTTGGGTTGTAATCTTCACTTTACTTTAAATATTTTTCATTGATTACTTGTAATAACTTAAAGATGATGATTGTTATTGTTTCTTTGATTATTATTAGTTTGATCTTAGCCATGATTGGCTAAATCCTTTGTGTTTGCTTATCTATGAATCTCTAATGCTAGTGTTTGCCCCAAATCAATTGAATATTGTTGTTTGAATGAATTACATGATCATGTATTGTTGAGTTAGCTAAAGATCCATTGCTATGAGTTTGTTTTAGGCTTGTCTTTGATTACATATGTTGAGTAGCTCTCTTAATGATTTGAGAAGTGAATCAATGTGTGCTTCAACACCTTAGGTGATCTAGACAACTAGCTTAGGGATTGCAAGTGATTGTGTTCTTGATCTAGGTTGGTTTTCAATTGGCCTTTAGTCAACATAGTAGTGCCGATTATCTTAAGTGATTTCGATAGTTGGGGGTTTTAAGTGATTTTAACCCAAACTCAATCTCAATGACCAAATCACGCTTAACTCGATCTTATAATACAAGGCTTATGTGAATTCGCGGAGTGTTATTTGATTTGAGGTTTAGTAGTGATGTTAAACATTTAATAGTTCAACAACTAGCGGGATAACAATTTGGGCAAAACGGGGCAAGCCAAGCATAGAGAGGATTAGATAAGTGAACACTTCTTAGTTAATTTGATTTAAGTCTTAATACTTTGCTACTTGTTTCTTGCAACTAGTTTACTTGTTTAGTTTAAGTTGGTTTAATTGAACACATTTTAGTTGTTAGTTAATATCAATCGAAACCCCCCCAATCAAACAAACTCTAGGAGAATTGATATTTTCAAACACTTGACTATGACCACTCCCTTGGGATGAACTTGATAAGAATACTTGCATTAAAGTACTATAATAACCGGGTTCTAAGTGCTCGTTAGTTGTGTGTGCTTGATTTTTAGTGTTTGAATCATATATAAAATTAGAGGGTAAAAGTTATGCATAGCATCACACCACATCACACATCAATGTTAAAAGGCTTACCTTCTAACTTCAAAATACAACCACGATAAATCTTATCAGCTCTCATCAAGTTACCGTTCCCTAGTTATATAGAATACACGTTATCTAAGGGAGAAACAAGGTTCTTAACGTTGTGACAAATATCCTTAGATATAAAACTTCTATCAGCACTAGTGTCAAACAAAACATAAACATGTTGATCACTAAGTGAAACGTACCCATGACTAACTTCGGATCATCACGAGCTTCTGCAGAGTTGATGTTGAATGCCCGACCTCGAGTAGTTCCAGTGTTGTTCTTGGGACAGTCTTTCTTGAAATGACCCGGTTGTCCACAACCAAAGCAGTTCTTAGCATTACCAGTACTATTTGCATTGTTCGCAGTGCTGTTGTTGGTATTGTTGTTGAGGTTAACCTTGCAATCCCTGGCCAAATGGCCAAACTTCTTACACCGATCACAACTTACAGCAGTACAGGTTCCAGAGTGATGCTTGCCACACCTTTGACATTGTGGCTTCTTACCCTTATACCCAGAGTTAGCTCCAGTGACCCCAGTGTCGTTTCTGTAAGTATCTTGCTTTTGGAACGGTTTTTGGTTATGGTTCTTATCTTGTCCATCGTTCCACTTTCTCTTGCCATCATTAGACTTAACCTCATTAACAGTAGCACCCTTTCCTTGGTGCGCGATCTAATCTAGTAACAAACTTGCCATATCAATAGCCTCTTGCACAATAGTGGGTTTGGAAGTAGTAACCCCACCTTGAATATTCTCGCTCAAACCTTCAATATATTGCTCGATATTACGAGTCTCAGGAGTGACCATTTCGGGACACATCAAAGCCAACTCAAAAAATCTCTTATTATACCCAGTGAGATCAGTGCCAACTAACTTCAGTCAACGGAACTCACGTTCCATCTTCTTGATCTCATTGCGAGAACAGTACTCCTCTATCATTCTCTACTTCAAAGTTTCCTAGGGAAGGGCATAAGCTTGATCATGACCCAAGGATTGTGCATAATCATTCTACCAAGTGAGCGCACTATCAGATAGTGTGTCCGTAGCAAATCCCACTCGATCATCATCATTACACCCGCTGATACGGAAAACAGACTCTAGCTTCTCGAACCAACGATTGAGACCGAAGGGTCCCTCAGTCCCACTAAAGGAGTGTGGATTGCAGCTAGTGAATGTATTATGGGAACATCCTTCATGGACTTGGTTGCCATTGTTGTTGCTCGGACCACCATGGTCGTTGTTGTTACGCATGTTGTTGAATTCCATTAGTAGCTCGGCTCTCTCTGCCGCGATTCCTTCGTTAAGAAGTCTCCTGATTTGAGCAACAGTGGATTCCTTCGGAGGAATGATCTTCAACACAGAAAATACACCAGGTCATTGTCAAAACAACGCTATATAAAAATATACTAGCAACGAGTATTTAAGACTAGTAAATAATAATAATACGGAAAGATTCTTAGTAGTGAGAAGTAGTGTTAAATAACACTAGTAGTAGTAAGTAGTGACAGTAGTGACACTAGTGTTATGTAGTGATAGTAGTGATAATAATCAATTCACAACAGTCATTAATAACTCATCATGCATCACAGAATAATAGTAAACCAACCACTTTAAGCAGCTAAACTATTCATTTATTATTCATGCATTAATAAAGAAATAGAATATCCCAAAAGTTATAACTTAAAAACCATGAATAGTAGAAAAACCACATCAAGCAATGTATGTGTAAACACCAAGTAATAATTAATAATACGAAATAGTATCTAATAAGGTGGAACAAGTTCAATAAAGCATTTCTATTTAGGTTTCTGAAGCTCTTTCAACAGGTACTCGACGATCTTCTCTAGGTTCTCAACTCTCAGCTTAAGGTCATCGGTATCATTGTTATTGGTAGCAGCAGTGGAGGTGTTAGATTTGGAAGTAGAAGCATCATAAGGGTGGAAACGACGACACTCTTAAAGTGTTCGGTTGTCACATGAAAAGCTTTTCCAAAATGGATTATTGCCTCGGACGGGTCCCTTCGGTATCCTACGGTGGCCTTTCGGTCCATAGGGGTTATCATAATCTGGGTCCCTGAAAGGTGATTTGGTGCCAGTAGGTGAATCGGGTATTTTGGGTTCGGGTTCGGGTTCGAATTCGGGTTCCGGGTCCTCCTCGGGTTCCTCCTCCGGTTCCTCCTCCAGATCCTCTTCGAGATCCTCCTCGAGTTCATACTCCGTCTCAGGTTTAAACATAACATCATCCTCGATCTCAGGTACAGGATTCCCCTGTGTCTGCACTGTTTCCTCGGATTTCGTGTCGAAGTCGGTAAGAATTATGGGATTAGAACAAGTCATCTAGAACTCAAAAAGAAACACAAAGTTAGTACACTATCAATTATATCATTTAGGTTAGATATAGAACAAGTAAAGTAGCAAATAGTGTAACTATAGTCTATGTAGCTTAACTAGTCTATGGTTACAGTTTAGACTCAAAAGGTGTCCTAAAGTCTGACATCTAACGCAACCTAATCCTAGGTAAACGTGAAGCTCTGATACTAACCATAACACCCTGCAAAATTACAATATGATAGCGTGTTAATCATAGGTTCCACAGTTAACAGTTACGCCCTCTATATGAGATGTTTCAAAGCATTCGCATTTAATTTTTTTACAAAACAGTTGATTTTAAAACATAAGTCAATAAACCAAATAAGTAATACTATTGTGATTGTAACCACAAGCCAACAGTATTATGCCCTCTATTGTGATTGCATTTGACCACGAGGTTTCAATAAGCCCAACCCAACATTGCAAAATGTTACATAATCCATGAGCACCTGAATACTAGCATAAAGACCTGTGTATAGTATCCACTACACTTATCCTTTACCCCATGAAAACGTATACACTTGTTCGAGTGTACAAATAGTTCAAAGTAAATACACCACAGTTAAAGTTGGGTGAGGTTTGTCTAACCTAACGGATCCATCCATCTAAATTGTGCTTACCCGAAGGTAATAAAAGTATTCAAGCTAGGGGCTTTGTGAACAATAACTCAATATGTATAATAGAACTTGTGTCAAACATAAAAGCATTTATAAAAATGTAAAAGTAATCAACGTCTATTCTCATCCCTGAAAATATGTAAAAAGCAGGACTGTAGACTCACCTTTGAAAAGCTCTGTATGAAAAGTAAGTTAAATAGCTAGTATGGTTTACTGCCGAGTAATGCAACCTAAGTATACGTATTTAGGTTGGTCAATATTTATATCTTATAGAATAGTGGTTTCATAGATTAAGTTGTCCTATTGCTCAGACTCGAGTCGTTTCAAAATAAAATTCAACACATAGTCAACTAGTTCATGCAAGTCAACAATATTCAACCAAAGTCAACCAAAGTCAAACCAAAAGTCAATGTGCTCAACCAAAGTCAACACATCAGTAGTTTCATGTCAAATGTTGGTCAAATAGTCAAACTTGGTTCATATCATGCATGTCTAGTTTCAGTTTCAAGTTTCATCGTTTTCCGACTTTGTTGTCATTCCGCATGTTAGTGTACAACTAAGGCACCTATGAGCATATGACAATCAAGTACCACTTAAGACATGCAATTGATCATTAGTTAACCTACAATAATTCATGAGTTCAAAATTACGGTCTTAGCATGCAACACATAATCATATTCACAAAACACGTTACACGAATTCAGTTTCAATCTGCGCATCAATCTCGTAATGGTCATAACCGGAGCTAGGAACATGCAAATCAAGTTAGGTCAGTGGATAAATTTCAATGAAATGTTAAACTACAACATTTCAAAAGATGAGATATTTTTTTTTTAGCCATTTGGTACAGTTTATTCATGCATGGTAAGCGTTCTGTTTCAGCTCAATTCGGTAGTTACCAAAACTATGGCCCTATTGTGCATAATGTATCAAGTTTCAAGGTTTGCAATAAAATAAACTTTTATCACATAATATACAAAGATTCAATATCCAGAAGATGAAGTTCTCGAATTACCTACAACTCAACTTATAGAGCTCCAGGTGCATACTTGGCAGATTTAGACAGAATACAGGTTATCGTTTTCGCACGTACATTACGCAAGCTATACCATACAACACAAGGCCTAGGTGAAAATTTATCTACAATATATGAATTTTCCAGATATGTAAAGACTTGATTCAATATCTGATTTCAAATTGCCTTTAGAGTTTATTTTAGGTTACCTAGCAAATCAGTTTTGTCAAGAACACTCATTTAGGCATAACGGGAGCATTACAACTTCAAATAACATGATATCCTAGTTTAACTTGAGTGTTTTTGAATTCTCTACACAGTTATGATTAGTATATAACTCAACTACATGCCCATTTTTCTACAATTCGAATAATTCACAGATTCATCAACAAAACTTCATTCAATCATAACTTACGCATACGGTAACGAAAATACGCAAATCCAAAGCCTAAAATTATTAATTTTTTGAGAAGATTATAAATATGTAATAATATTTAACATTCAACAAAGTTAAGTTTCTGTAATCATGCAAAACAAATTCGGGATTAACCCTAATCACATCAAACAATCGAATTAACGCAAGCAATTAACAATAACGCATATAGACTTGAGAAATAGACATCTTACACTATCAATAACTAAAAAAAACAGATTTATATCAATTAGGATTTATAGTTTTATACCTCAAACAATTAAATTGGTTACACCAATGCATAGATGATGACGAGAATTGCAACTTTCGTGTTGAATACTTAAACTAAAAATCAATTTTTGATGTGGTTGTATGGTGGTGGTGGTTGACGAACAAAGGGAGGCCAGGAGGAAGAAGTCAATTGATAATAGGATTATGGGATTATTTGATGCAGTTTAGGTTATCAAGTAATAAAATTCAAGGCCCTAAAACATTCTCTAATTATATTAGCAAGCCCAAAATATAAATTAAAGGGGTGAGATGGGGGTGGTCAGCCGATTGGGCCCATGGGGTGCCTCCCAGTCTCGTGCTTTCCAAAAGCGTGTACTCGTGGTCGTTTCAAGTGCCGTTTAATCGTACCGAAGGCCCGAAACGCTAAACCGATCGTTAAAACGCAACCAATCGTTTAATTTATTAAAATACCAATAAATTAAATATTTTACAAAGTTAATAATTATTAAAATAATTATTAAAAATAAACCCGGTTGTTTCCATTAGTTTTGCAGTTATTCAAACCGTTGCGTTTTTATCGTATTTCATTATCCGAAAAGTTTATTAATTAATATTAACCCATATTAATTCACGTAACCCTCCAGGGATCAAGTATGCATTTATTACACGTAAACACATATAAAATTAAGTAATCACCGTTAAAACTATTAACAAACAATTAACGAAAGTGACGGAAAATTTAGAGTTGTTACATTTAATACTTGAAAGAAAATTTAGAAAGTGAAAGTGTAAAAATGAGTTTAAAATGGTGTTTATTTATAAGCTTATAAATTTAGTTTTTAGTGAAAATATCTAAGATAAGTTACATTGATTATGTCATGGATGACATATTAATTTGATTAGGTCATGGATGACATATTACACAAATAATTATATATTTCTATTGGTATATACCAATAGCAAATACATATAGAAGATGCGTATAATACGTGTATAGATACCGTATAAATACAAGTAGAATTCTTGATAAAATCGAATGCGAATATGAGTATAGCTATCTTTATTGAGTATAAGTATGTTAACTTAAGTATTTAAGTCTTCTAAGTATGTATTAATACTTCTTAATACAATATATATATATATATATATATATATATATATATATATATATATATATATATATATATATATATATATATATATATATATATATATATATATATATATATATATATATATATTCATTTTAACTTAAGAGTTATTACGTCGTTAAACGTTACATATATATATATATATATATATATATATATATATATATATATATATATATATCGTTTCGAAACCCTTAAGTTAGTAGTCTCAATTTATGTATATAACCTATTGTTAATACAGTGAAACCTCTATAAATTAATAATGTTGGGACTGAAATATTTTATTAATTTAGCAATATATTATAATATCGATAAATTAATAAATTATTAATTTAAAAAATTGGCTTATATTTGGGAGCAAGTCTCAAATTAATGCCTCGGCATTCGAAATTATCATGTCCGTTCACTTTACCTATTTGAATAAAACATAAACAAGGACGTTCAAAATTCTCATGTATGTACATTCACACATTAATGAACTTGTCAAGTTCAATGAATATTGGTTTTTCAAAAAAAAAATAATAATTATTAATTTATAGTTTCGTTGGGACTAATATATTTACATTGAAATTTAAAAATTATTATATTATTATTTTATCGATTGGGGTCCAAATTTGTACTGATCCCAAGTTGGGACCGGATAAATTATTAATTTTATCGAGGTTATTATTTTATAGAGTATTAAATTACAGAGGTTTTATTGTATACTTAATGAGATACTTAATTAACATATTTTATATATATGTATATATATATACATATATATATATACATATACATATATATATATACATATATATATATATACATATATATATATATATATATATATATATATATATATATATATATTCATATATATACACCAATATATAAAATATATAATTATTACAAGTTATGACGTTGGTGAATCGTCGGACAAACTGGGTGGTCAAAAGTTTGTATAAAACCCTTTTCAATTTCTCAAGACTTAACAAGTTAGATTGCTTAACATGTTGGAAACATTTATTTATGTAAATATTAATCTCATATATATCTACGAAAAAAAATCCGGGTCGTCACACAGAATCATCCTTGCACAAATGCTGGGAGAAGGTCAAATTTAACAAAGGATGGTCATTTTGAATATGATGCAAGTATTATTGATAGTACCTGAATTTTCATTCTCTGTTATTTTTCTATTGGTAATACGGATTTCGTTCTTATATGAATTCAACCTTTCTGCGAAGCAAACGATTACGGTATTGAAACATATAGCCTTTTTTACTTAACAATCTAACATGGTGATAATGTTCTAGTTATCTTACTTCTGGGTTAAGCTCTTTGTTTTGCAGACCTTCAACTCATTATCATTCGATTCTTAGCTAGTTGATGAAGAGGACTGTTGCTGTACATTTTTGAATTAGAAGGGATTAAAGCTGCATAATTTCATAACTTATTTATACTAATGGGCTTATGTGAAATGTCAGGCTAACCTATTACTCTTCAACCCTTACAAGTCCAATAAAAGGAAGATGGCCAAGTCAGAAAAATATAAAAAGGGGCTTTATCTTAATTTATTTAATTAATCTCTCATAATTTATGTTTACTGTATTCGTTTTCTCTCTCTCTCTATCGTATACAATCTAGGGTTTGAAGAGTTGTTTTCATCATCATATTTAATTCTGTATTCTGATTGAGATTACAAGTTCAATATATATTGAACTTGATTGAGTGATTTGTTCTTAGTGATTCAACTGTATTTTATCACAATTATTTTGATTGTGATTTAGTGTTATTTGTTCTTTTAGTGATTAAAGTGATTCTTCTTCTGTGATTGAAGATATTTCTGTGTTTTTGTTCAGTCTGTAAAAGAAATATCACAAACATTGCGGCTTTGCTGGTGAAGGAGCAGATTTTGGGTTCATCCTTGCTGGGTCGAATTCCTCCCATGTAAGCTTTCATTGCTTATTTATTGTCTCTAAGACTTACAAAATAAGTAATTGTGATTATCTGGAACAATAGTTTCAGCATCATGTATAGTCATTGGGTCGCTAAAAATACACTAATTACTCTACTTAATACGAATTTACCATTAAAGATTTGATAAATAAGGTGCACTATGATATACAGAATTGGTGTACCTTCATTTACAAATGTTATTGAAAAGATAGGAAATTTTTTTATACACAAAGTAATGTTATAAAATTAAAATGTATAGCATTACTACTAGCAATCTTAGTTATTTTTTTCTTTTGAATTAAAATTAAGCAGACTTTTGACGCGTTCCGCTCTTGACAATCGAGGAATTGACCTACATTCGACTAGATGCCCTTTTTGTGACAACGGTATAGAAACTCTTGAGCACTCCCTCCTAACGTGCTGTGTGACAAGCGATATTTGGGAAAGAATCCTCCTGTGGTGGAATCTCGACCAACTTCACTTATTTAATTGCTCTGATTTAGCAAATTGCCATAACCCTAATCTTAAAACTTCATCGGGTTTGGCATTATGGCAAGCAGTTGTCTGGGTTGCTAGTTATTTTATATGGAAGAATCGCAACGACCACGTTTCATGAAAAAAACGGTATGTGTGACGACCCGAAAATTTCCGATCAAATTTAAACTTTATTCTTTCATGATTTCGACACGATAAGCAAATCTGTAATGGTGAGTCTCGAAAATTTTGGAACTGTGTTCATATAATCAAGTACCCTTTGACTGTGTTCGACGATTCACGAACATTAGTTTGTAAATAAATAGGTACATATAAATATAAATATATGGACATATATAATCCATAAAGTATACTTTAAACATTAGGAATTAAAAATGTGAAATAATAAATAGAATAAATAAATTACTATTTTACATATATATTATAATGAGTCTATATATGAATTCTAATAATTATTATTAGTATATTGTGATATATAATATTTAATAAATATTATTGTATAAAATAGTGTAAAGTTAATATATTATTTGTAATTACAAGTTAAAATATAAATGATATATCAATATTAATATTATTACTTTCATTATTATTACTAATATTAATATTGATATTAATATTTGTGTTATTAGTATTACTAATTCTAATATGAGATATACAATGAATAAAATTTGATAAGTATAAGTTATTATATTATTATTATTATTATTATTATTATTATTATTATTATTATTATTATTATTATTATTATTATTATTATTATTATTATTATTATTATTATAAATATCATTAATAATATTAATATCCTTATAACTAATAATATTTTAAGTATCATTAATAATATTATAAGTAGTGTTATTTTAACAATATTGTTATTATCATTGTTAATATCATCATAACTAATAATAAATTTTAAATATAGTTGTTATGATTATTAATAGTATTATTATTAGATATTATTATTAAGAATTATTATTACTACCTTTATCATTAAAAGTTATAATTTTTATCATTAATAATATTATTATTATCATAACTATTATTAGAATCATCATTATTACTATTAGTATTAGTGATATTATTGTCATTATTATTAATTCTATTATTATTAATATTAGTATTTGTATTATTATTAATATTATTAATATTAATAATATAATTATTAATGTTATTATTATTACCATTAAAGATATTAACATATTTATACTTGTAATATGCATGATTTACGAATTTCTTACACATAAACAGATATATATACACACAATTTTATATAAATACATACATATACAAAATACAATTATATAAAAACATATATAAGTATTTAGATATATATACTGTTTTATATAAAATTAAATACAAATAATTGTATATTCTATTACAATCGTTATCCAGACTATAGGAATTGTCGATTTGATTAAACAGCTCGATCCCAATTGGCAATTGCAACCAAAAATCTGTTGAAAGTCATTTTCACTTTTTTATATTTTTTTTATATATAATCGTACTGATCGAATATTTGATGTCGAAGAATTCAAGCAACAAAACAAATGTAAATTGAGTCCATTTAGCGGTACTAATATCTATTAACCTCTATCTAATCATCTACTAATAAAATTCGAGGTGAACACAGATAAATTAAATGGAAAATTGAAGAAAACCCAGTCCGGTTCCCTGTTCTTGCTTCTATTTTCAAAAAAATTCGATTTCCTAACAAATTTTAAAATCTATTAGTGCAGTATTGTCGTAAATCTTTCATTTAAATTATCTGTAAAGTTTCAAGGCTCAATTGTTCCTATCGAGTTCCAATTTTGGAGTTAAACGTAAATTTTAAAAAGTCAAACGAATGGTTCTTGAAGAAATTCACAATTGTGTTTATGTTTTCAGTTAAATTGAGAATGGAGAAAGTTTCTAATGATGGTTTAGCACTCTATTCATGTTTAAGTCGTGGTCTATAATTGCCTCTATCATCGAATTCGATTTCAAGCTTATTCAGGTGTTTTACGATATGTACAATTCTTTTTATTTAAATTTTTTGTTGTTTTAAATAATTTAATCAATCACTAATGATTTCTATACCAATTTTAAATTCTAAAATTAAATTTTAATTCATTGGTAATTGACTTTGAACTTTGGATTGAATCGTTTTGAATTACTGAGGAAGATGAACACAGAAATAAGAAAATGGGTTATATTTTTTATAGTTTGGTTTAAAATCAGAAAAATAGAAACGGTCTGATGGTTAAGGAGGTGTTCATGTGTTCGAGAAGTCATGGGTTCAATTCTGGTCCTGGCCATTTTTTTAAGCTTTTGGAGGTAGTCTTTCTTACCAAAATAATAATAATAATAATTATTATTATTATTATTATTGATTATCATGAATATTAATTATTATCATTATGATTTTGATTGTTATTAGTATTATTAGTATTATTGTTATTATTATGATTATTATTGATTATTGATGTTATTATTATGGTATAAGTATTATAAATATGATGAAAATTATTATTATTATAATTGTTGTTATTATTAGTATTATAATTATTAAGATTATTATTACTAATATAAGTATTATGATAGAAAGTTCACTTATTATTATTATGATTATAATTACAAATATGATTTTTAATGTTGTTACTAATATTAATGGTATCATTTAAAAATGTAACTTTATTATTTTAACTACTAGTATAAGTATTATTAAAATTAGGATTATCATTATTATCATTACTATGAAAATAACGCAAACTAGTTTTATTATCATTAATATTAGTATTAGTATCCTTTTATAATTATTAGTATTATTATCATTATCATTAGCATATGTATTATTCTTAATATTATTATCATTATCATTATTATTAATATCATTATTATAATCATTATTAGAAAGATCATTTTTATTATAGTTAATATAATTATTATTATTATTATTATTATTATTATTATTATTATTATTATTATTATTATTATCAAAATTTATAATATTAATAAAATTATCATATAGATTGTTATTAGTAACAATATTACTATAACAAATAAGTATTTCCTATATAAGAGTATACTTATTACACTACCATAACATTTCATATAATTATATACATTAAGATTACTTATATAAATATTTACATATAACAAATTATTGATTTTTAATATAATATTAATCATATGTATATATATATATATATATATATATATATATATATATATATATATATATATATATATATATATAATATATAACATAAGTTATAATATATGAAATTGTTCAATTACAATTATATGTATTAATAGATATACAAATGATATAGGTTCGTGAATTCGAGACCAACCCTGCATTGTTCAGTATCGTCATATGTATTTTTACTACAAAATACAGTATTGTGAGTTTAATTACTCCCTTTTTAAATGCTTTTGCAATATATATTTTTGGGACTGAGAATACATGCGCTTTTTAAATGTTTTACGAAATAAACACAAGTAATCGAAACTACATTATATGGTTGAATGGATCGAAGCCGAATATGCCCCTTTTAGCCTGATAATCTAAGAATTAGGGAACATCACTAATTTTGAGAATTAGTGCACCTTTAATTGACGCGAATCCTAAAGATAGATCTATTGGGCCTAACAAACCCCATCCGTTGTTGCGGATGCTTTAGTACTTCGAGTTTTTATATCATGTCCGAAGGATGTCCCGGAATGATGGGGATATTCTTATATGCATCTTGTTAATGTCGATTATCAGGTATTCAATCCATATGAATGATTATTTTTGTCTCTATGCATGGGACGTATTTTTATGAGAAATAGAAATGAAAATCTTATGGTCTATTAAAATGATGAAAATGAATGATTATGATAAACTAATGAACTCACCAACTTTTTGGTTGACACTTGAAATCATGTTTATTCTCAGGTATGAAAGAAATCTTCCGTTGTGCATTAGCTCATTTTAAGAATATTACTTGGAGTCATTCATGGCATATTTCGAAAGACGTTACATTCGAGTCGTTGAGTTCACCAAGATTATTATTAAGTCAATTATAGTCGGATGTATTATGAAATGGTATGCATGCTGTCAACTTTCGTTGAAATGAAAGTTTGTCTTTTAAAAACGAATGCAATGTTTGTAAAATGTATCATATAGAGGTCAGAACCTCGCGATGTAATCAACTATTGTGAATCGTTTATAATCGATATGAACGGGTCCTTTCAGTATGCCCTCTGAAAATTGTATCCGACATCCAGGCCAAAACTTTCGAGTGGATTAATTGCCGTGCAAATAATCTTCAACTCGAGTGGCAAACTTGGATTCACGACCCCAAATCCTTTGATGTTATTCCAATTTCGTATGAAGGTATCGGTTAATTAGTAGGTTTTTCTTCCCATTTCTTCAATACTCTGCTCAAGTTGGAGATTAATTGGGGTGAGCCGTGTTACTTTGTAGCTGCTTGATCAGCACTGTACTGCACTCTCTCCCCAGCTTACTTTACAAGTCGCATCTCTACTTAAGCAGACTTCGAAGATCAAGGGTTTTCCTACTAATATACTACCTTGAGACCTTCTTCGTGTTATATTTATTGTTGTAAATTTTGGAATTATCTTCTCGTGTTAGTTTTTTCCCGTGTATTTTTAAGTTAGGCATCTATTTGTCTTAACATCTGTATCATCATTGATTTAATAAAGTTGTTTATCTTTCAGGGGGAAAAAAGAAGAAGGTTGATGAGGTAACTTTCTTTGCTCCAGAAAAAAAAAATAGCATTATGGTCATATGATTAGGGTAGTGATATCTATACAACCAATTTTTACAAATATACAACCAAACATGTTTTACAGTGTTGTACTGTACAATACTGTAAAGCATGTTTGGTTGTGTATTTGTAAAAATTAGTTGTGTAGATATCATCACCTATGTGATTATGGTTCTCATGAATCCAAAATTCTTTTTGAATTTTGCATCAGAGGTATTCTACAATTTCTATTTATAGTTTGCCCACATTAATTAGTATTTACTACCAACTACTATGAAATTGAACACTTCATCGCACCAACCTGTAAGTAACAAAAAAAATGTACACATTCAGGTGTTGTCATGTAAAGATGACAGTTTAGTTATTGATATTAGAAGTTTACACTAGTTGTTATTGCATTATAATTGAATTATAGGGATAGGATATGTTCTGATCTTTACTACTATCGGAGTTGTAGACATTCAAAATTAAATAGTAAGAGTAGAATAGATTCTAATGTTTATTCCTTTTAGACTTACTCATTGACTAAAAATCCAGATATCTCATTAAGTTGATTACACTCTGTCCCCATCAGTTCTCTAAATAATACTCCCTCCTTTTAAATTTAATAGTCACCAGACAAAAATCACATATTTTAAAAAATTTAATAGTCACCAGACAAAAATCACATATTTTAAAAAATAATTGACTGACACATGTACTTTTCTATCTATTCCAGTATTATCGTTTACTCTTTATTTATATTTTTACTTACTTAAATAAAGTAAGGGTATAAAAGTACTTTAACCGATTATTTTTATCAATTTATGAAAATGGACTATTAATTTGAGACAGACAAAAAAAGAAATCAATACTATATAATTGAGACGGAAGGAGTAGTTATTAGGATACTGCATATTTTGTACTAAAAACACAGCACGTTTAATATTTTTGTTTATAAAAATTTCAGCTACGAAACGCGCTCCTCATCCATCTTTTTATGAATTCTTTAAGCTATACGTGTTAAGTTGGTTCTTATATCAATTTTTTTTTTTTTTCCTCTTTGTAATTATTTAAACTAGATTAAAAACTCTACTTATTATAAATCAAAAATAAATCAAGTTTCCTCTCACTTTCACTAAGCCTAATTTTGCAACACTAATCACCACACATATAATTAAATCTTGCCCAAACATCACTTCACTGTTTTTAATAATTAAAAAAAAAAATTAGCAAGAAAAGAACAATCTAAATAACCCAAAAGTCTTCTAAACCGGAACAGAGACAGATGATTGACCCGGATCACTTTTACCAACCGACCCAGTTCGCCCAATAAAACCCGGCATCTTTGTCACCGTATCATTCCATAGATCCGACCCGCCACATATCCGATCCGGTGTCCACCTCCGTACTCCCCTTCTAGAATTACCATCAACACCAAATCCACAACTTTTTGCTCTTTTCAACGTCACAATTTGCTTCCGTACATCCTCCGGTAACCTCAACGTATATCGTTCACAATTCTCACCGGGCGAAACTAGCGAATGCCCCGTAGAATGCGATCGCCTTAACTTGAAATCTTCTGATACTTCTTCCACCTCAACAATCTCACTATCAGTTCTGTTTCGATTTCCATTTCTAGAATTTTCCACTTGTACTTGAGTTAACTCGTGGTTAAACTCGAGTTTACCTTTAGTTAAATCAGCTCGACACACAGGACACGTGACATGTGAAGCTAACCACGCGTCAATACAATCAGGATGAAAAACGTGAAGGCATTTAGGCAGAAACCGTAACCGCTCATTATCCGCAAATTCAGATATGCATACAGCACATTCTAGCGTTCCTTTACCGATTTTTAAATTTTTTACGTCGGAGTAACGAAACACCGGAAAAGATTCGAGTAACGAACGATCTAAACCGAACTTCAATCTCGAAAGATGATTGTTAACAATTGGAATCGATCCGTTAGTTTCGACTGATGACGAAGTTTCTAGACATTTGCGTAGGTATAACGCAAGGAAGGCGATTAAAAACATACCGAATATCAAAAACGCTAGAATTATTTTCACTGGAGGACTTACGTTGCCGCCGAAATCGTACGGATAAGCAGGAGATGTACCAGCTCGAATCGACTGAGGTGATGTTCGAGGTACGAATAATAGAAGCAGAATCAAAAGCAAATACATGAATATGTTGTGAATGAAGGAAATGTTCATTGTTACTAGTATGAATTATTGCTTGAAATTGATTAAATGTTAATTAATGAAAAAAGTTGAAAGTATTTATATTTGTAATGGATGGATGATAATTGGTTGTCGTGAGGAAGAAGGAAGTGGTGATGAAGTATGAAATTGAGATATGTCTATGTAGAACAAACGGGTAGTAAGGGACTGTTGAAAGATATGAGTTCTTTTTGTAAAAACAGGGAAATCAATGATTGATATATTAATCATGGAGTAAATCTTTTAAGAGTCGTAAGATAAAAATATATGAAAATGTATTGAACTTTTACTAAATTTTTATGGTATGCATTCAATTTTTAAAATTCTTATTGTATGCATTCAACTTTTAATTATGTGCTATTGTATGCCAGCCATGACTTATAAATCAGGTATCAAGTCACCAACGTTAATTTTTTACACAGTTGGTCCCTCAACATAACGATGGTTAGTTATCTCCATTCATATCCTTATCTCCCTATAATCAAACCCAAAATAATTCTGCCATTCAAGATTAAAAAAAAATTCAACCCAAATAAAATCAAAAATCAATTTTTTTTAAGGCAACCACAGGTGGTCATCTCACCAGCTGCTCTCGTTTGTTTCTAATTTCGCAGGTGGTCATCACCGATTTGAAAACCATCGGACGGATCTGAAAACCATCTTCTTCCTCCCATAAACCCTAATTTCAGCAAAAACGAAAACTGATAAAAATCAAAATAAAAAAAAAGAATCTGAATGAACCTTTCGTTCGTGACGATTACGGCGGCAACTGTGGTGGCTGTCGTTTGCGAAGGCAGCGAAAAGTAGTGGTGTCAGACGTTTTACGAAGTCAGCAACGGTGGTGGCTTTAGATCCGGAGAGGTTGGTGGCGGTGGTAACAGTTGCAAGTTTTGGTTGTTATCCTTTGCTCACCTGTACTTTTCTTGAATTGAAGGTTTCTGTCCTTTGCTAACTAATTCAGATCTATATTTGGGCATACAAAGTAGTAGGACTTTAACCTGCAGGTGGTCATTTATTGTGATTTTGTAATTGAAATTGGGTATATGAAAGAAGATTAATTGACGAACAGAAATAAATAGATATGATGGTGTTTGATGATCTTGTAACACTTGTGTATTTGATGACCACGAATAAGAATGATAAATGCAATGAAAAGTTTATGATGGTTGAATACTTGAATTCAGATGTTTGGGATTTTTTATTGGAGTTTTTATTTTTTTAGATGATGAAGATGAACATGAAGGTTATTAAAGAAATAATAAAAAGATATTAATGTAAATATCTAACGGAAGGAAGATGAACATTTAACAAATATAATGAAAGGACCACTGAAATTAGGATTTACAAACATGAAGGGCTAATAATGTAAATATCTAATTGAAGGTTACCTATTATCTTAGCGTCAAATCAATATATTTTGAAACTTTTTCAAGAAATGACATAGTTTTTCATTAAAATTAAGGTCGAATATATCAATTAAATAAAGTAATATATGAGAATTGAAGCTATATATAAAAAATCTAATCACAACTTTAAACCTCGTATATGCCAAATAAAAACGAAGTGGTGCACGAAATTTTGGCGAGACAATGAAAACGGGGTAAGAACATGGTGGTGTCATCCAGATAATCAGAGATAATCAGAGCACATGATGAAGGCTTTAAGCAGGAGCAAACATATTGCACCGAGTGTGATGACCCGGGAATTTCCGACCAAATTTAAACTTTAATCTTTATATGTTTCCGACACGATAAGCAAAGTCTATAATGTTGAGTCTCAAAAATTTTGAACTATGTTCATATATGCAATTACCCTTTGACTATGCTCGACGATTCACGAACAATTATGTGATAATAAATATGTAAATAAATATATATATGTAAATATAAATACAAGTGTATATATAAATTGGAATTAATATAACACCATTTAATTATTTGAATTAAATACGTAAATCAATATATAAAAGAATTAAGATGATATCAAGATATATATATATATATATATATATATATATATATATATATATATATATATATATATATACATATATATATATATATATATAATTCAGTACACAATTAATATTATATGAATATAGTAATATAAATATAATACATAAACATTAAATATTTAAATATGTTGTTATATAGTACATAATTAATAAAATATAAATTTTTATATTAAACTTAATTACAAGTTAAAATATAGTTATTATATTACTTTTGATACTAGTATTATTAATTTAATATATTGTATATATATACATATGATATATATATATATATATATATATATATATATATATATATATATATATATATATATATATATATATATATATATATATATATATATATATATATATATATATATATATATATATATATGAGTTTTAAAAAGCATAAATTGTTTTATCAATGTTATTATCTTCATTATTATTATTATTATTAATATTATCAATATTATTATTAGATACATAAAATCTATATATGATATTTGATACATTTAATTGCTAATATTATTTTTAATATCAATATTATTATAATTAGTAGTTAAGATTATGATTTCATGTTATTATTAAGATTAGCATTATTATTATTATTACCAATAATAATATTATTGTTATCATATACATAATAATTATTATGATTACTTATTATTACTATTATTATTATTTGATGTTATTATTATTAATAGTGTACTATTGTTATTTTTATGTTATTGTATTATTTTAATTTCGATATTTATAATACATAATATTAAGGGTATTAATATTATTAATATTTATTAAATATTAAGATTTATATATATATATAAAGCTAGATGTATAAAAAATACAGCTATATAATGCAAATAAAAGCAGATATATATCTTACCTGCTTCTTTTCTTTTCTGTATACTCGTGACATTAGTTTCAGAGTCACCAACCCTACCTTTTGACTTAGTCGAATTTTTTTTTAGAAATCAATCATCCAAATTACACTATATATGTTCCATCTCTGTAATTGTTAAGGAAAGTAGAGTTCTTCATTTTTTTTTTTCTTTCTCTGTCTCATCTAACGAAACCATTTAAACATTGTTTTGATTCGGAGCGAATTGAAGAAAAGTAAAAATGCAGCAATGTTCTAAATCATGTCGTGAACGTTTCCTCAAATTCTCAAATCTTAAATCGTTATATCAAACTAGAATTTCGAAGTCAAAGCTTTTCAAGTCAAAAGTCAACAGTTTGGTTCTTGGCCAAATTCGTGTTTGCTGTTATGTTTTAGGTTAAATTGATGATTCCTTTCCAGGAACGATTAAAGATATAATTCATGTAGAAACTTTTGTACAAAACAACCTTAAAATCGAAAACATATATATATATATATATATATATATATATATATATATATATATATATATATATATATATATATATATATATATATATATATATATATATATTTTAAAAGGCTGCGACAGCAGCTATTTTTTTTCTGTTACTATTTTTTTTTTTTTTGTTGTTGTTTGTTTGATATTATAGAAGAACCCAACACTTGTTAGTTAATTTTAGGTCCTAAATTAACTTTGAAATTGGTTATAGTGTTGGGTTTGAGCTGAATTCGTTTAGTTGAAGTAAGAAGCAGAAAAGAGAACAAATTAAATTCGGGTTATAAAAATTAGAGAGGGTTATATTTCAGGAAAAATTGGAGATGGTCCAATGGTTTATGAGTGTTTGGTGGGAAGGAGAGGTCTCGGGTTCGAATCCCTCTTGTGGTAGTGTATTTTTTTTGGGCCAATTTCCTTGAAGGTAGTCTTTTACTACTTCTATTATTATTATTATTATTATTATTATTATTATTATTATTATTATTATTATTATTATTATTATTATTATTATTATTATTATTATTATTATTATTATTATTATCATTATTATTATTATTATTATTGTTATTGTTAGGTATTATTAATTATGGTTATTAATTCGGGTATTAGTGTTATTATTATTATTAGCATTATTATTTAGAAAATTATTAGTACTAACATTATTATTATTAAAAGTATTATTATTATTGATAATATTAGTTATTATTATTATCATTATCACTAGCATTATTATTAAGTAATAATATTATTAATATTATCATTGCTATAAGTAATATTAATAATATTAATCGTATGATTTTAGTATTATTATAAATATTATGATTATGATTAACATTGGAAATATTATTATAAAAATGATACGATTTATTAGTACTTTCATAAATATTAGTATTATTATCATTATAGTAGAACTATTGTTATTAACATAAGTATATTATTAACGTTATTATCATTATTATTTTTTTTATCTTTACTAATACTAACTTAGTATAATAATAACTACGATTTTGATAAACAAATGAAATATATATACATAAATATATTTAACATACACAACATAACAAAGTATTTTTTTTTTATATATAAAACGAATATATGAAACCTAAATATATTATTAACATAAAAATAATATAATTAATAAATTATATATATAAACTTATTCGAGTACGATTATGAGTATTGATAAATATACAAATGATATAGGTTCGTGAATCCGAGGCCAACCCTACACTTGTTCAATGACGTCATATGTATTTTTACTACAAAATACATTATTGTGAGTTTCATTATTCCCTTTTTAAATGCTTTCGCAATATATATTTTTGGGACTGAGAATACATGCTCTGTTTTTTATAACTGTTTTACGAAATAGACACAAGTAATTGAAACTACATTATATGGTTGAATGATCGAAATCGAATATGCCCCTTTTTATTAAGTCTGGTAATCTAAGAATTAGGGAACAGACACCCTAATTGACGCGAACTCTAAAGATAGATCTATCGGGCCCAACAAGCCCCATCCAAAGTACCGGATGCTTTAGTACTTCAAAATTTATATCATGTCCGAAGGAGGATCCCGGAATGATGGGGATATTCTTATATGTATATTGTGAATATCGGTTACCAGGTGTTCAATCCATATGAGTGATATTTTGTCTCTATGCATGGGACGTATGTTTATGAGAAATGGAAATATGAAATCTTGTGGTCTATTAAAATTATGAAATGATTATTTATGTTAAACTAATGAACTCACCAACCTTTTGGTTGACACTTTAAAACATGTTTATTCTCAGGTACGAAAGAAATCTTCCGCTGTGCATTTGCTCATTCTAGAGATATTACTTGGAGTCATTCATAACATATTTCAAAAGACGTTGCATTCAAGTCGTTGAGTTCACCAAGATTATTATTAAGTCAATTATAGATAGATATATTATGAAATGGTATGCATGCCGTCAACTTTCGATGTAATGAAAGATCGTCTTTTCAAAAACGAATGCAATGTTTGTAAAATGTATCATATAGAGCTCAAATACCTCGCAATGAAATCAACTGTTGTGAATCGTTTATAATCGATATGGACTTCGTCCGGATGGATTAGGACGGGTTCTTTCAGTTGGTATCAGAGCAGAGGTCTTAGCGAACCAGGTCTGCATTAGTGTGTCTAACTGATAAGTCGTTAGGATGCATTATTGAGTCTGGACTTCGACCGTGTCTGCATATCAAAAGTTTTGCTTATCATTTTGTGTCAAAAATTACCTGCTTATCATTCTTATAGAATCACTTACTTATCATTCTTAGTCTAGACACGTTTTACTGCATTGACTGCATGAATAGTGTATAGACAAAATTCATATCTTAGCGTATCTGCTACTTCATATCTTAGCGTATCTGTTACTGTAACTTTGCCTGACAACTTCCGTAGATTCCTCCGTAACTTATGGGATTTTAGTATTATATATGCATATGTAAATTATGTACTGCAGGGTACTAATCTATATCCTATAATCTATTTCTTATCGAAAATCCTTCATCTGATCGTACGTGATGAATCCCTAAACCAGTTCGAGTCCCTCAGATTCCGATAGCTATTCCGATAGTTATTCCGACAGCTATTCCGACAAAGATGTTCACCTAAGCTCCGAAAACAGCGTCATCGGCATGAACCAACCAATCGGCCATTATCAATTTATCTGATAGATTCGTAGTCGACTTAATTAATGAAAACGCTCAGAAGGCAATCCCTTCCATCAACCGAATTCACCTCTTGACAATGAACCTGAAGCGTTTACCGGCGAACCTGTTCGCGACACCATTTTTCAGTCTCATTTTCGGGGTAACTTGACAAGATTATATTCTATCCACAATTCTGAACCTTATTCATCCACTCGTCCCGACCGACAATCATCCTGGAGTAATAAGTCAACAAACTTCGCGCTCGAATAATCAATTCGGAGAATATGGTGCAAAATGTACCAGCTTCAGCAACATCACCGGCATCAACAGTACAATCAATAACAGCACCAGTACCATCAACAATCCATGCTTCAATATCATCATCTGTACTTTGAGTATGATCTTCGTTCGACATGTCGAATATGTAATCTCTAAAGTTTTAAAGATTATTTATTCTAGTTCCAACCGAAAAGCAAATGAGTTTAATATTATATTAACTCATTAAATCCATGAATACATCTGAATAAAATATATATGTATATATGTTTTCATAAAGATTGTAATTAAAAATTCTCTTGTACAAACTGTTAATGGTGAAAATATTTTAACGGGTAGGTAATACCCGAGGACTATTTAAATTTCACATTAATAAGTTACATTGTACGTTCTTCGAATCTGTTTCAACAGTCATATACTATCCTACTTAAATCCACCGATATATAAATCCATTCACCACAGAATAACCATATTCATCCAATTACATATTTGGATTTTGACCTATCAGAATCCAACAAGTGGCATAATGAAGAAATAATGGACACAATATAAATTGATTAGAAACAGACTAACTAACAATATGAAATTTTGTTAAGAAAACACGCTAAAAAGATCCTAGCTAACTGTTCCTGGCTAACTGTTAATTCTGTATCACATTTTATTTATCGCAATTTATTTATCGCAATTTAAATTCTCGCAATTTAAATTCTCGCAATTTTATTTATCATAATTTAATTTCTGTTATTTACTTTACGCACTTTATTTATCGTCATTTATTTTCTGTTATTTATTTTACGCACTTTAAATATCGGGACACGTATACAAGGTTTTGACATATCATATCGACGCATCTATATATATTATTTGGAACCACCATAGACACTCTATATGCAGTAATGATCGAGTTCTCTATAGAGGGTTGAGGTTGATTCTCAAATAATATATATACTTTGAGTTGTGACCGAGTCTGAGACGTATACGGGTCACGATATTTATTAATTAATTCGAATATTATATATTAAAATATATATAAATTATTAGACTGTCAACTGTGGACTATCAACTGTGGACTGCCAACTTTGGACAATTAAAATGAATTAAAATATTAATTATAACATATGAAACTAAATAATTCTTCAAGTTGCCACTTGATTTCATCTTAAACCTCATTTGTATCTTGACGATTACAATCTACGTTCAAACCTTTTATGATTCTTGAAAACACCTCAATCGTTAGGATGAATCAACCGCACTTCATTAACGGAAGGAAAGATTTATGCATATAGTTATGCACCTGAGAAACTCTCGGCAACTGAGTAAAAGTTTAACACGTAGCCGCGTCAGATCCTTTGACATTTATTAGCAAAAAAAAAAAAAAATAACTTTGCGATCCCTTTTTAAAGTAGCCAATTTTGTCACAGCTCCAGCAAGTCAACTTCGACTTTTCATTCGAAGTAGCCTTACAATAATCCTGATATATACAATTACCCTTTTGATACCGAAAAATTCTTTTATATTCCACCATATTACCAGCTGACGTACCAGCAACCTCGTTGCTTTTTAGCTTAAATCTCTCTGATAAATCATTATATTTATTCATTGAAACCCTAACATATACTCATACGCATCTTATAACAAGAACTGCCATAACAATTACCGGGAATCAGCAATTAGTACTTTGAAAACTCACAGCATATCTACATCAACAATTGTATGTATGATATTTATCTCTTAGAATTATGATCCCTCATTCTGGAATTCTGAAAAGCACTCAGTCACAAATCAATACTCTGAATGTTGAGAAAGCTGAATGAAGCAGCAGAAACCATAGACAACCATAAACGCCCCTAATCATCGGAAGTTTGATGATAAAGAATAGTATGTTGGAAAAGCTCATAAAAGTTGGAGCTGAAAAACGGATTGAGCTAACCATGAAGGAGACCAAGGACAAATACAAGGACCATACCCCATATTCAAAGAATCCAGATAATTATGGATCCGTTGAAATCTTTAGAGAATATCTTGCTCCGAAGTCATGTTAAAATCTTGCGGAAAAATCTTTCCCCATCAACCATCGAACTTACAAATTCCAAAATATCATCATCAATATCTTCGATATTTCTGCGGATATTTTCATAAATATTCTCGTCCGAAATTATATACCTCTTCGTGCTTCTTGTGTATCATTATATTGAAAACATTCAATAGAAAATTTAGTACCGAAAAGCAGATTATGTGAAACTATGAAGAAAACCGTGGACAAATCACAAAGAATAAGTTTGACTTCAAAGAATCCAAATGATTCAATGTCTACTAAAGTCTTTAGTGAATATCTTGCTCCTTACTCTAAACCCTTGCAGACAATAGTTTCTATCATCCGCTCATCTTAGATATTCCGAGATATTATCGTATCTTTCATTATAAATATCCTCCATATTTCTGGAGATATTTTTATACCTATTCTTATCTGAAATCATTAATCTCTTCATGCTATCAGTATTACATCATATAGAAACTGTTAGTTTCTATATTCTGTAAACTTTCGAGTCTAAAATATGAATGTTTTGAAGTAGTGTTGGGAACTGATGCACGAGTTAGTATAATATAATGACACTTGATCAACGTGATTATATTACAGTAAGTCATGCTGAGTTTCTAATGGAACGTGATGATTCACAGATTATAACGTCATCATGTGCCATGTTACATAACTCTTTCATTCCGCTTAACTTTTAAACATATCAAGAAAATTTATTCTTGATGATTCTATCTTCCGTGAGGTTGATAAATTTGAAAATCAAATTGTGCTATCACGTTCTTAAAATATTATAATCATTTGAAACTCTATATCTACAAATTCTGAACCATTATTCGCTTGATTTAAAGTCGGGAAGAGAAAACAAGAGCATGAAGCTCTGATATATAAGAAAAATATAAAGCCCAACAACACCACCGAAATTACAAACTGTGGATATCAGTGCGTATAGCAATATAAAGACACGGGAGGATTATAAATACAATAATCCCTAGACCATAGTAGAAATAAACAGATTCTTCAGGTGGGAGTTAGAAAAGAAGAATGATCATTGCGATAGTCAGAAAAAGAACAAGGATTAGAACCAGATTAAGCATTATTATAATCTTTTAGATATATGAACTGAGAAAGAAGGTATAGAAGTGGTGGAAACTAATGGAATGGAAAAGATAAATTTATAGTAGAAATATCAGACAGAGCAATCAAGGCAGATCATCGCATTTAATTAAAGAGATCCTAATTTCCTCATTTACCGAAGAATCATATCTTTTAGATTTCGAAGATTTTCTTTGAAATCCCTTGAATTCCGGAATTCAACCAAGACAACGTCAAAATTTAAGACGCACCTTATCTTTTAAATTCAACCATGACTACGTCACAAGTTAAAACGAAACTTCATTTATTCATTTCACTCCTTTGCGATAGCTTCATTCGTACTCTTCGAATAATTGAATTATTTTATCCGTATTATTCAAATAATGATAACACTCTATTTATCAGCTCATATTCGTCAGGAAAACATTTTTATTGTTAGCTATGACGACCTCACTCAAATTTCGGGACGGAATTTCTTTAACGGGTAGGTACTGTGATGACCCGGGAATTTCCGACCAAATTTAAACTTTAATCTTTATATGTTTCCGACACGATAAGCAAAGTCTATAATGTTGAGTCCCAAAAATTTTGAACTATGTTCATATATGCAATTACCCTTTGACTATGCTCGACGATTCACGAACAATTATGTGATAATAAATATGTAAATAAATATATATATGTAAATATAAATACAAGTGTATATATAAATTGGAATTAATATAGCACTATTTAATTATTTGAATTAAATACGTAAATCAATATATAAAAGAATTAAGATGATATCAAGATATATATATATATATATATATATATATATATATATATATATATATATATATATATATATATATATATATATATATATATATAATTCAGTACACAATTAATATTATATGAATATAGTAATATAAATATAATACATAAACATTAAATATTTAAATATGTTGTTATATAGTACATAATTAATAAAATATAAATTTTTATATTAAACTTAATTACAAGTTAAAATATAGTTATTATATTACTTTTGATACTAGTATTATTAATTTAATATATAGTGTATATATATACATATGATATATATATATATATATATATATATATATATATATATATATATATATATATATATATATATATATGAGTTTTGACAAGCATAAATTGTTTTATCAATGTTATTATCTTCATTATTATTATTATTATTATTATTAATATTATCAATATTATTATTAGATACATAAAATCTATATATGATATTTGATACATTTAATTGCTAATATTATTTTTAATATCAATATTATTATAATTAGTAGTTAAGATTATGATTTCATGTTATTATTAAGATTAGCATTATTATTATTACCAATAATAATATTATTGTTATCATATACATAATAATTATTATGATTACTTATTATTACTATTATTATTATTTGATGTTATTATTATTAATAGTGTACTATTGTTATTTTTATGTTATTGTATTATTTTAATTTGGATATTTATAATACATAATATTAAGGGTATTAATATTATTAATATTTATTAAATATTAAGATTTATATATATATATATATATATATATATAAAGCTAGATGTATAAAAAATACAGCTATATAATGCAAATAAAAGCAGATATATATCTTACCTGCTTCTTTTCTTTTCTGTATACTCGTGACATTAGTTTCAGAGTCACCAACCCTACCTTTTGACTTAGTCGAATTTTTTTTTAGAAATCAATCATCCAAATTACACTATATATGTTCCATCTCTGTAATTGTTAAGGGAAATAGAGTTCTTCATTTTTTTTTCTTTCTCTGTCTCATCTTACGAAACCATTTAAACATTGTTTTGATTCGGAGCGAATTGAAGAAAAGTAAAAATGCAGCAATGTTCTAAATCATGTCGTGAACGTTTTCTCAAATTCTCAAATCTTAAATCGTTATATCAAAGTAGAATTTTGAAGTCAAAGCTTTTCAAGTCAAAAGTCAACAGTTTGGTTCTTGGCCAAATTCGTGTTTGCTGTTATGTTTTAGGTTAAATTGATGATTCCTAAAGTTTCCAGGAACGATTAAAGATATAATTCATGTAGAAACTTTTGTACAAAACAACCTTAAAATCGAAAACATATATATATATATATATATATATATATATATATATATATATATATATATATATATATATATATATATATATATATATATATATATATATATTTTTAAAAAGGCTGCGACAGCAGCTATTTTTTTTTTGTTTCTATTTATTTTTCTTTGTTGTTGTTTGTTTGATATTATAGAAGAACCCAACACTTGTTAGTTAATTTTAGGTCCTAAATTAACTTTGAAATTGGTTATAGTGTTGGGTTTGAGCTGAATTCGTTTAGTTGAAGGAAGAAGCAGAAAAGAGAACAAATTAAATTCGGGTTATAAAAATTAGAGAGGGTTATATTTCAGGAAAAATTGGAGATGGTCCAATGGTTTATGATTGTTTGGTGGGAAGGAGAGGTCTCGGGTTCGAATCCCTCTTGTGGTAGTGTATTTTTTTTGGGCCAATTTCCTTGAAGGTAGCCTTTTACTACTTCTATTATTATTATTATTATTATTATTATTATTATTATTATTATTATTATTATTATTATTATTATTATTATTATTATTATTATTATTATTATTATTATTATTATTATTATTATTATTGTTATTGTTATTGTTAGGTATTATTAATTATGGTTATTAATTCGGGTATTAGTGTTATTATTATTATTAGCATTATTATTTAGAAAATTATTAGTACTAACATTATTATTATTAAAAGTATTATTATTATTGATAATATTAGTTATTATTATTATCATTATCACTAGCATTATTATTAAGTAATAATATTATTAATATTATCATTGCTATAAGTAATATTAATATTATTAATCGTATGATTTTAGTATTATTATAAATATTATGATTATGATTAACATTGGAAATATTATTATAAAAATGATACGATTTATTAATACTTTCATAAATATTAGTATTATTATCATTATAGTAGAACTATTATTATTAACATAAGTATATTATTAACGTTATTATCATTATTATTTTTTTTATCTTTACTAATACTAACTTAGTATAATAGTAACTACGATTTTGATAAACAAATGAAATATATATACATAAATATATTTAACATACACAACATAACAAAGTATTTTTTTTATATATAAAACGAATATATGAAACCTAAATATATTATTAACATAAAAATAATATAATTAATAAATTATATACATATAAACTTATTCGAGTACGATTATGAGTATTGATAAATATACAAATGATATAGGTTCGTGAATCCGAGGCCAACCCTACACTTGTTCAATGACGTCATATTATTTTTACTACAAAATACATTATTGTGAGTTTCATTATTCCCTTTTTAAATGCTTTCGCAATATATATTTTTGGGACTGAGAATACATGCGCTGTTTTTTATAACTGTTTTACGAAATAGACACAAGTAATTAAAACTACATTATATGGTTGAATGATCGAAATCGAATATGCCCCTTTTTATTAAGTCTGGTAATCTAAGAATTAGGGAACAGACACCCTAATTGACGCGAACTCTAAAGATAGATCTATCGGGCCCAACAAGCCCCATCCAAAGTACCGGATGCTTTAGTACTTTGAAATTTATATCATGTCCGAAGGAGGATCCCGGAATGATGGGGATATTCTTATATGTATATTGTGAATGTCGGTTACCAGGTGTTCAATCCATATGAGTGATATTTTGTCTCTATGCATGTGACGTATGTTTATGAGAAATGGAAATATGAAATCTTGTGGTCTATTAAAATTATGAAATGATTATTTATGTTAAACTAATGAACTCACCAACCTTTTAGTTGACACTTTAAAACATGTTTATTCTCAGGTACGAAAGAAATCTTCCGCTGTGCATTTGCTCATTTTAGAGATATTACTTGGAGTCATTCATAACATATTTCAAAAGACGTTGCATTCAAGTCGTTGAGTTCACCAAGATTATTATTAAGTCAATTATAGATAGATATATTATGAAATGGTATGCATGCCGTCAACTTTCGATGTAATGAAAGATCGTCTTTTCAAAAACGAATGCAATGTTTGTAAAATGTATCATATAGAGGTCAAGTACCTCGCAATGAAATCAACTGTTGTGAATCGTTTATAATCGATATGGACTTCGTCCGGATGGATTAGGACGGGTCCTTTCACCGAGTTTAATATGTTTTATAATGCTAAGTTGTATTTAATAAAATTGTAGTTTTTCTTATAGCAGAATTAACGTTTAGTACTTATTAATTCAATGAAAACGGATGTTTTTTGGGTATGTATTTTATATGTGTGCATATATGGTTGATTTGGGCATGTTGATGGAGGTTTGTATGTTTTTGTATGTATGTATGTATGTATGCGTATGTAAGTATGTTTATGTTTGTTTTTATGTTTTTTATGTTTATGGATGTAGGTTTGTTAGTGTGTATGTATGTTTATGTCTTTGTGGGTATGTTTATATGTACGCATGTATGTTTCTTGTGTTTACATTTTTTGTATTGTTTAGATATGGATGTTTGTATGTATGTATGTATGTATGTATGTATGTATGGGGGTATGTACGTATGTAGGTTTATGTCTGTAGTTATGTATGTTTAAGAGTGTTTCTGGTTGTTAGTTTGTGGACATCTATGTTTTTTGTTATTTTAGTGTAGCATTTCTCGTTATGTCTGGAGCCCTGCACAGCTGCCTAAGGTACGTTCCCTTATATATATATATATATATATATATATATATATATATATATATATATATATATATATATATATATATATATATATATACATACATACATACATACATACATACATACATACATACATACATACATATACAACCCATTATTGGTGGCAACACCAAGCGTCGATTTATTGGTGACTTGACCGCTGCTTAGTGGCTATATTGAACTCCAGACTTGATTTTAAAACCCATGGAAACTCGCTCCTACCATTTTCATGGCGTCTCGATTTTATTATTTTTTATTTATTTATTTATCTCTATATATTTAAATTATTTACTTTTTTTTCCTACTACTTTTTGGGCCGGAGGTCCTTTTGGAAGCAATCTCTTTATCCGTCGAACAGAGAGAGGGAGGACTTTATCTACTCTTGTGAGTGTTTCACTCGGGGTGGAGAAATGATTTCTCTTTTTTCTATGATATAGGAAGGGTTGTCTACGCCTCAACTCCCCCATACCTCACGCATGTGAGATTGGGCATGTTGTTGTTGTTGTACTTATTAATTTAATTTAATATTAGTATTTATTATTTATTATTTATGATGATACGCATAACGATTCGCATCAATAAAGGTAATTTTTCGATGACTTGACGAAATTACGTCTGAAATTTAATCGGCATAACAGTTTAGGAGGAAATATCTTCTCCCGCTTCTACCTAAGCAAACCGGCGAGAAGACTATTCGAATACACGAATTAATCACGAAATATGTATAAAATTCCTGAGCAAGACTCGAACCCTCAACCTTCATGTTAAAACATACACCTCGATACCGTTGTGTTAATTACCCTTTGGTATTTAATTCATTTAATTTTGTAACATCCATGCATTGCACGAGCTAAACTCCTATGAAAAAGACTTTTAAAAATGATACAATTATTTTAAAACGAATGTAATAATATTTAGAAAATTTATGAATTCATGTCACGAAAATACACCTTAGCAAAAATTATGTTTAATTGTAAAGTAAATATCTCCTGATTAGTGTGCTTTTTGTTTGCCTTTTCTGAAATGTGAATCGTTTTCCTTGTGAACATGTTCAAATGGAAATGAATTTATAAGTTTCTATTTTTAAAAGATGGGTTAGCTTAGCATGATTTTTATTTATATACGAGTATTCTTTTTTATCTAAAAAGTTATGCATTTATAAGCTGACACCTTTAAAGTAATTATGTGATATAAAAAAGTACATTTAAATATAGTAAATAAATTTACCACACCAGAAATTCTTATTCTTATAAAATAAAAATAGACCAAAAAAAGTTATAAACGTCAAAATCCAATCAATCGATATTTCAATATTTAGACTTTTCTGATTCGTTGGTCCCTGTATTATACCACATATTGCTAACAGCGTCCCTTGATTATTAATTTGGTCATTTAAAATTCTTTATTTATCAAAAATTTGCAATCAACATCCCTTTGAGGGACGCTGTTAGCAAAATGGGGTATATTGCAAATTTGCAATCAGCGTCCCTTCGAAGGACACTGATTGCAAAATATTGATAAACAAAGGATTCTAAAGAACAAATTAATAACCGAGAGACACTGTTAGCAAAATGTAGTATAATACAGGGATCAACGAAGCAAAAAAGTCCAATATTTAGGTTCAAAATAGACCAAAAAAGTTGGAATTTTTTATTCAAATAAAATAAAAATAATAGTTAAAAAGGTTACAAATAATGCGCAAGGCACATGATATAAACAATGACACAAATCTCCCAAAACCTACCTTCAAAACTTTTAACTTTCTCCCAACCAATTTTTACAAATCGAAATATCTACTCTCAACATCAAAATTAAACTTCTCGTATTACACTTTTTTTTTTTCCTGCCCAAACCTCAAAATCGTTTTGTTATAAACCTTTTTCCCATTCGTCCTTTTTGCTTTGTGTGAGATATTTCATCGTTGCTCGTGTTTGCCACGTGTTGCCTTTACATTCGCTTTGTCCCTCTCATTGCCAAAGCCATACATATCACATCCATGTATATATTTGAGTTGATTTGATAGGATGTGGAATAAATCAGATGAGACTAAAAAAAGATCGTACTACTTTTATTTAATTAATTTACAATTTATTTATTATGTATTGACGTGTTTTTTTTTTTTTTCTTCTGAAAAGGGAAGTGATCCGTACACCACCGGTTTTTAGCCGTACACCACCAAACATGCATTATGATGTTGTACTGTACAACATTGTAAAGCATGTTTAGTGGTGTACGGTTAAAAATTGATGGTGTACGAATCATCACCTTCTGAAAAACAAGGAACTAAATTAGAACACAAATGATCAAGACAATGATTTGAAAGATCACAAAGGAATGACATCATCATGTATATGACACAGTGAACAAAAATGACCTACAAAGACCGTACTAGCAAAATCTAATTTGCAAATTTGATTAACAAATAGGGAAAATTGATTCAAAATGCATCGAAATTTCATCAAAATCCTATTGTATGTATTCAATTTTCAAAAATTCTATTGTATGCATTCAACTTTATATTTTCTCCTATCATATGCATTCAACCTGTTATAACATCTTAGATATTTACATCTTTAGTCCCTCATATTTGTAAACTCTAATTTCATTAGTCCCTCATATTTGTAAACTCTAATTTCATTAGTCCTTCTGTTAGAAATTTAATCTTAAAACCCAAAATTAATCCAAAAACGTGTTATCTTTTGGGTGCGACTAGAAATCCAAACCAAAACCAAAACCAAATTAGACAACCCACTTAATCCAAAGGTAATTTGATTCGAAACCATTTAATGAACACACCTAGATCATACCTTACCACTAGGAAGACATGAAAGACTCGTATAAAACAGATAGTATAGTATTCACGTGTATATCATTACTATAATAGTGTTTCAAAATGAGAAAATAAACAATCCAACACAGGTTCAACACACTCAAAACTTAAACTGATAACTTAAAAAAGTGTCCTAAAGTAGTTTGGTTATTAC
Organism: Rutidosis leptorrhynchoides; assembly: GCF_046630445.1. NCBI lineage: Eukaryota > Viridiplantae > Streptophyta > Magnoliopsida > Asterales > Asteraceae > Rutidosis > Rutidosis leptorrhynchoides. Next base: position 191,345,809 of record NC_092340.1, on the reverse strand, counting down.
TGTTAACTAGCCTTCTAAGAAACCAACATCTAACAAGAATCTAACCTGAAGCCTTAAGTTACATGGTACACAAGACCCATTAACTGACCATTACACTCACCTTTTTGGAGTTTAGTATTCTTATTAACAAAGCTACAGAAGCTTATAAGAATGCTTAGATGAATAATTTATTTTTCATCCTGATAGACCAAGAAAAGATATACAAGCAGGTTCCTCTTTCGTCTACTCCACTAGAACGTTAGCCGTAAATAAATCCACCGTGTTTTTAATTTATTGTTCATCCTGAAGGACTAATGAAATTAGAGTTTACAAATATGAGAGACTAAAGATGTAAATATCTAGAAGGTGGCCTAGAAGGTAACCTGTTATAACAGGTTGAATGCATACAATAGGAGAAAATACAAAGTTGAATGCATACAATAGAATTTTTGAAAGTTGAATGCATACAATAGGATTCCAATGAAAGTTCGATGCATTTTGAATCAATTTTCCCTAACAAACATATGTGGTTAGATGTACAAGCTATGTAAACTATACACAAGTAAAAACTCGCAAGTCCTAGGCTCGAATAACATCCATGAATTGTATTTTCAAATATAAATTTGATGAGAGTAACAAAATTATGCGCCAAGGGTCCACTTTGACAATGTAAGTCCACCATGATACTTCATATTCGAACAAAGCCTTAATTTTTTTTTTTTATTTTTTTTTTTAAACGGCAATTAATATTAAACCCAAAGATTACAAAATGTTCTCACCAGATGTTACACATAATGATACCGAGCTAGAATCCTATGTTAATATCTATCAACTCACGACAAACTCAAAATAAATTAAATTACAAAACAAGAGCTTGAGGGTTATGTAACCAATCAAGTCACTCGAGCTTTTTTGTCTTACATCTATTTCCAATCCATTCGAAACTCTTAACTTGAATATCGCACAATGCAACCGGAGGAGACCAACTCGATTTCCTAAACACCATTTGGTTCCTATTTTTCCAAATAAGATAAACACTTGTTCAAATCATTGCTTGCCAAATCTTCAAACCCAATTCCGAGCCGTGAAAATAAGGACACCCACTTAGCATGGTGTCGAGACTATAGTTAGAAGATCCAATGCACCACCATGTGAAGATTTTGTCCCATATTTCACGAACCTTCTTACACGAAAACAATGCATGATCAACCGTTTCCACCGCGTCGTCGCATAAAGGGCAAATGACGGTATGAAGGTCAATAGCCCGTTTGTCAAGTTCGGACAAAACAGGCAATCTCTCCCGCCTTGCCCCCAAACAAAAATACTCACTTTTTTTGGCACAAGATTGTTCCTTTGAGTTTCTAAATTAGCTACATTAGTAGAAAAAACATGAGGCCATGATATGCTTCGTAAGAGAATGAGTTGAGAAGCTACTGGTCCCGCTTAAATTCCAAGTCCAATGATCTTCCTTGTCACTCTTCATCTTAAATGTCGAAATCATCCCCTCCAATTCTTCTAACTCTCCCAACGTTCTTCCTGTAATTTCTCGAATCCACCCCCAATTTGCAACACACTTGCTCCCATCCCAAAAGATTCGGTCCGACACCGTAACATTTGGGTTAGACTCCAAACGCACCAACCTCTTGAAAGTATCCTTTAAAGGTCTATCCTTTAGCCACACATCGTCCCAAAATTTTGTCTTTCTACCATTGCCGAGCACCCTCGAAAAAGATTTGGTAAAGTCCACACCGATGCCATCTATCTCGTAACCTGTTTTTACAATTTTACTCCAAGTAGAATTAGAACATGAAAGTGAAGAACCCCCACCCGAAATAATTGACCCCGAATCCCCAAAAATACTTTTGATAACACTAACCCACAAAGAAGTAGGCTCGGTTAAAAACCTCCACCACCGCTTGCCGATTACTGCTAAATTTTTACAATTGAGAGAACCAAGATTAAGTCCGCCGTCCGCCAAAGGGCGAATGACATCATTCCATTTGACCCACGAGATTTTCGACTCGTCACCCGACCCACCCTAAAAAAATTTCGTTTCACACTCTCAAGTTTTTTAAACACGCTAAAATTCTTGTAACCTTACAAAGCCTTAATTCTTGCAACCAAAAAGCTCATAAAGAAGTCAGACCGATTAACCTCTAAAATTTTGAAGCACTAATACCCAATTCTGAATACCAATCCGATGTGAACATGATTAATATGGGTGGAGTTGTCTACCTAATGTTCCACCATGCGAACAAATCGAACCAAATAAAAAACGCCAAGGGGCAATGCATTAAGAAATGAGCAATTGTTTCTTCATCAAGAAAGCACCATTTACACATCACATAAGAGCATTTAGTTTATTTGGGATATATTCCATTATGGATGCGATCTAATGTTGATCTTTACAAACTTTGAGCAATTTAAAATAGTCGGCTCTTCATATCGAAAGCGAACCTCCAGAACGACCATTAGCACTGACTTGAACCCCCCATATATTCCATTTTGATTGTTATTGATGGACGATAACAATTAACAAAAAACATTAAATGAAACTTTCTCTAAATATTGATCCGGCGACAAATTTACCAGAGTTTTCTTCAAATCACTTCCCTTTTTTCATTCCTACTTCATTCCTCTAAAAATAAATATTTTCTCAATGAATAATACATTCTCATTATCCAAAGAAAATTACTCATATACACATTTTTCTCAAATTTCTATTACAATATACGAATTTTATTTTAATTTGCCAATATACATTGTCATTTCGCACGAAAAAGTGCTCGAGTACAAGCAAAGGTGTTCGAACACCGTAAATGTTGACGTGGCCTCAAAAAATGCACGTGTTTGAACACCTTGCACATTATTCGAACAAAAACGCGTCCACACACACACACATATATATATATATATATATATATATATATATATATATATATATATATATATACATATACATATATATATATATATATATATATATATATATATATATATATATATATATAATATATACATATACATATAATAAATTACTATAAAACGCGTGACAATAATCTTATGTGGCGGCTTCTGAATTAGTCTGAATTAAATTTGCACAAGTGTGATTTTCTCGATTAAACTAAATTAAATAATAATAATAATAATAATACTCTAAAATAACTCTTTCCTTTTTTTTCAAGTTTTAATTATCGAAACTCATACATGTGTATTAGATGAGATAATCTCATGTAAATAAACACGTAATTATCTATAATAATGAGTTCAAGGTATATCTAATTTTGTAATGTTGATATTCTATTCAATTATCTATTTTAATATTTTAGTTCCCATTTTCACATTATATTATTATTATTATTATTATTATTATTATTATTATTATTATTATTATTATTATTATTATTATTATTATTATTATTATTATTATTATTATTATTATGTTCTTAAATTTTTAATTTCGTTGTTTCATATACGACGTAAATATCGTTCCTTTTAAACATTTTTTTATTTACATTAGATTTTTTATATTATAATTAAGACTAACTACAACTAATATTATAAAATTTATTTTTAACGGCACAGACTCAAAATCATATACATTCTTTGAAGATGATCACTCAATTATTTCAATTTATTTATATTTTGGTTTGTCAATATTGGATGATGATCATGATGTTTTTGAAATTCAGTCATCGGTTTTAAGTACCCTAATCATTTAATACTATTACGCGTATACGTTTTCGCTCATTAATACTCGTGCAACGTATGGGTTCAAAGCCTAATATTTACATTTGCGAAATTTAATATCATACAACTTCAAGTTTTATTACTCATTAAATTTAATATTTTAATAATTAAAGGCTACTATATTTATATTTTTAAATAAACAATATGTAATATAAATGAGCTCATAATCTATGTGTTAGTATCCAATACTAATGTTTTCGATACAAAGGTTATTAGTAATAAACGGTTTTTTGATTGTAATTGTAATATATATTTGATAAATATCAATACTAACGTTAGCGAATACTATTTTATACAACTGTCGTGCAATGACGGGCTCACGTGAGTATTCAATACTAATACTTTTGGTATAAATATTATTAGTAATAAATGTTTTTGTTCATTGTAGGTGTATTATAGATTTGATACAATATCAATATTAGCGTTATCGAATATTAATTTGTACAATAGCCGTGCAACGCACAGACTCATAAAACTAGTATGTATATATATATATATATATATATATATATATATATATATATATATATATATATATATATATATATATTATAGATGTGTTTGAATTACATACAAAACCCTTTATGTTTCATTCAAAAGCGTGTGTGAGGCTCGAATCAGCCACTTTATCCTTCGATTTCACAATATCTAAGGTAATCGATCCATTTGTTGTTATAATCGAGCAACATCTCGGTCTAATGCATCACAAACTGACCCATTAGGTGCCATAATCGATCCAAAACATGTTCCAAATTGGCGGTTAACTTCAAAACCACCAAATTCATGACCCATTGTTCGAACAACGTGAAACAATAACTCATGTCGAGGTAATATACAGACTTTTGTTCTCATCTGGTTATGTTAGAACATATATTAGTTCGCTTTATTTATGTATTGCTCTGTATCGGTAAGTCTAGTTTGCTACAATAAGTAGTTACTCTATTGCAATAATTGTTTCATGAATGTTTATTCATACGTTTTGTAATTGTATGTATTTCAGGGGGAAATGTTTAATGCTCACGTAACCATTCGTAACAATATGACTCTTAATATTTCGCCTTATGGTTTTAAAAAAGCTTGTACATGACGGAAGAGATACTTAATAGGCATGAGAAATAGCATTGGAGGAATTTTTAGAATAATTACGTTCTGCGTTTTCCAGTCAGATTGAGGCGTGGAAGTGCCTAGGAGGCGATGGGGTTAGATGGTTGACAAACCTTTTCAACACGACGTTTAGAAGCGCAAGCATGCCTATGGAATGGAGACTCAGTGAGGTTATTCCCATTTACAAGAACAAAGGAGATGCGCAAATATGTAGTAACTATAGAGGCATAAAGTTACTTAGTCATACTATGAAGCTTTGGGAAAGAGTGATGGAGACGAGGCTCCGACGCGAGACAAAGGTTTCAGAGAACCAATTCGGTTTCTGTCACGACCCCATTTCGATCCCTAAATGTGACGTGATAGGTGTCCCAGTTATAGTTAACGATTTCTAAAGACGACAGCGGAAACGTTTTTATTTCAACATACAAGTACAAGTTTTGAGTTACATGTCGGGACTTTAAAAGTAAAGTACAACAATTACAACCAAAATATAACAAAGTACAATACTTAAACATAGTGCATGATGATTTATTTTTAAAAGACATCCCGACATCTTGACGACATCCCAAAAGTTAACCTGAAAGTATGCGGACTCCTGTTTATGGACCTGAGAAAACACATGCTTAAAAAGGTCAACAATAATGTTGGTGAGATCATAGGTTTAATTATATAATTGTATGGACCATAAGATTTTCAAGTACAAACAGTTGTAAATGTATTCTATATAAACATGAGCTCCCGATATCGAACTTAACAATCAAGAACCCGAAATATGTAGTCTCACTTAGCTAGAGCTACAAAGTCGAAGGTTATGCATCCGCTAGCCTGAAGACTATGTTGGATGTGAGGAGTCACCCTCAAATAGATCTATCCACATTATTCGCGTTTACCATAAACAAGTAATTAACGATATCAGAATCGGGGTTTAAGCTAAGTCATAAACTCAACACAATAGAATATAGTTTTAAGCACCTATGTCCATAATGTAAAACATAAAAGAAGCATGTTTCTCATCCCAAAATAATAAGTTTGCTAAAAGCAAGTAAAATGGGACTATGATACTCACTGGAAATGTTATGCGGTATGAAACTTGGAATTGCGGTTTAAGTACTTTGAAGTACTCCGGGCTCGGGACCTAAATACATAAGTTAAGGTCAGAGGTGTGTTATTACTAATATTAGTAATACTAACGAATTTATTTATGTTCAAATGTAACATAGTGTACTCGGCTTTTAAAAGATGGTTTCTCGGTTTACAAGTTAAGGTTTCTATGTGGACTGATTTTACAAGTAGTTTTAGAAGTTGATTTTCTTACTTACAAATAGTGATATAAGATAATTCTTATTTTATATGTGAAGGTATATGTGTTAGGCTTCTAAGAATATAAGACTTGTAATTTATATCATAAATATGAATTTTATGGAATTATTTTACTACAAGTGGACTGTTTTGACTAGTTTAAAGTTTAATACCACTAAAATTAGTAAATCAACTTATTTAGACTTATCCTTTTGAAGTCTTACTCCAATCTAGTTATCTTTTAGTTATACAATTCTTTTTGCTCAGAAAACATAAGTTGATACGTTTTTTATACAGTCTAAGTGGCAACAATTTTCACTAAGTCTAAACCCATTGTCTAAATGTACAAGGCCATATCTTAATCATTTCTTAAGCTTTTTACATAATTCCAAAGCCTAACATGTTCTATTTTTAGTCTTCTTGACAATTAATATTTCGTAAGTTTTCATATCTAGTCGTTGGTACCTCATTTTTGGTGAAACATGTTTGTTGGACAGATCCTGTCCAAATCAGAACATTTTAAAAGTAAAAATATAAAATAAATACTTAGACAACTTTATAAATCATGGGATTTTTATAGAAAGTCTAGGACTCATAAAAGTTTAAGAATATCAACAATTCCAGTAGAAAAAGTGAGTATAAGTATTTTCTAAAAATTCCACCAAATGAAGATTGACTTGGTTCATATGAAGGTTAAGGACTAACTAGTAAACTTAATACATTTTAGCTATATCCCTTTTCACTTTAAGTTTATTTTAGGTTGTTAAACATGTATAAAACATATTTTTAGTTACTTATGATCAAGATTAGAGTTAGCCATGTAATCATCATTGAGTGTTTTTAACACTCAAGATTGAGCTTTTACACCCATTTCTCTTGAAAGTAACTTAGTAAAGAGTAAAAGAAGTGTACTTGATGATTATACCTTGAGTAATGATGATGTATGAGTTGATGAAGATGAATAATGAAGAAGGAAATGGCTGTAACTTAGAGAGAATTTAGTGAATGATTAAGATTAGTAAGTGAGTTTAAGAGTTAACAATTTGATCTTATGGGAATGATGATGATGACGTGTGGTTTAGAGGAGAAAAGGAGGTTAATGACTAATAAAACTTACTTGCTAATCATGCATGAGAATGACATGTGGATGTAATGTGGCTTCCATTCAATTAACCTTAATTAAGTATGATATTCCATGTATTCTTGCCTAGTATCTTGAAGACAAGCATGAAGTGAATGTTTAAGAGACAACATACCACCTCATGGTGTAGGTGGTGTGGCATCACAAGAAGGAGAGGAGAGGATGACTAGCCATGGCTCCTAATATTCTATATAATCTCATGCATAATTGTTTGATAATCAAGATGGTGCATGGCTTTTAAAATAATATTGCATGAGTTTTATGGCATATGAGGATATTGATATAGATGATGATGATGGAGGATACTTTATTAATTTTTGGCATTTAAATGTACATATACTTGTATAGTTCATAAATGTATAAGCTTAGGTTTTAATTTGTAAGTTTAAGGTTTAGAAAGTAAGCTTATGCTAGGTTTAAATCAAAGTAAGTTTAAGGTTGATTAAATTGAAATAATGACAAGTGTAAGTTAATTAAAATTAAGTGTGAAGGTGAATAAATTTTTAAGTGTACAAATGTCTTAACCTAAAGTTTAATATTAAAGTGAATTGGTTACAAGTTTTTAATCTATATACTTAGTTATTAAGTTTACTTGTTAAGTTAATATATATATATATATATATATATATATATATATATATATATATATATATATATATATATATATATATATATATATATATATATAAAGGTATGAATTACAAAATCTAAAGTTTATGGTAATGAGCTAGGGTTTTAAGTCATTATGCAAAATGTTATGAGACAATGTTTAGACAAGTAAGACCTAAACACGACCTTAAAGTTATACAACTCTAAAAATAAACCAAGACATAAATCATTAATGTTACTCGTCAAGTCGGGAATTAAAATTTTAAGAAGTCAAACTAAACAACTTAAGTTGAAAAGCTAGGGTTATGACAGTGTCATGCCAGGACGCTCGTCGATGGAAGCGATTCACATAGTTAGAAGCCTTATGGAGAAGTATAGGGAAAAACAAAAGAACCTACACATGGCGTTCTTAGACTTGGAAAAAGCTTATGATTGTGTCCCGCGTGAGCTGATTTGGAAGACTCTTAATGTTAGGGGTGTCCCAAGTAGATATATAAGATCTATTAGAGATATGTACGAGGGGGCGAAGACTCGTGTACGTACGACAGTAGGAAACACAGAGTTTTTTCCTGTAGAGGTAGGTTTACATCAGGGATCTGCCCTTAGCCCTTATCTTTTCGCTTTGATCCTAGACGAGTTGACTCATAGGATACAAGACAACATCCCATGGTGCTTGATTTTCACCGACGATATTGTATTAGTTTTGGATTCCCAAGATGAGCTTAACAGAAGGCTTGAGCAATGGAGGATCGTCTTAGAATCAAATGGCCTACGAATTAGTAGACTTAAATTGGAGTATCTTAGATGCGATTTCAAGACGAGTGAAGAGGAACACAACGATATAGTGGATATCCGAATTGGGGATCAGATTTTACCCCCGCAAGGGTCCTTTAGATATTTAGGCTCGATGCTTCACAATGCGGGAAGGATAGACGAGGACATGACGCATCGTATACGAGTAGGATGGTTGAAGTGGAGGGTTGCGAAAGGGGTGCTGTGCGACAAGAAGGTCCCCCTTAAGCTGAAAGGGAAATTCTTCAAGGTGGCAATCAGACCAGCCATGTTGTACGGATTGGAGTGTTGGCCAATGACGAAGGCCCAAGAGAGGAGAATGGAGGTGGCAGAAATGAGGATACTTAGATGAACGTATGGTAGGACCATGCTAGATATGATACCAAATGGAGTTTTTAGGGAGAAATTGGAAGTTGGGAACATCATCAACAAACTTAGGGAAGGACGACTTAGATGGTTCGGGCATGTTAGGAGGCGCCCACTTTTAGCCCTGGTTAGGAGAGTCGAGACCCTCTCCGTTGACAGCGTAAGGAGAAGGGGTAGACCTAGACGTAGGATGGAGGATAGATTAAAACTGGACATGAAAGAGCTTCTACTGACGGAGGACATGACTTCTGATAAGAGCCTGTGGAGGAGTAGAATTAGAATAATTGAGTAAATTTTTTTTTTAGATACTTTTATTATACTACTACATATATAACTATAACTAGATATTCTATAGCTACACTGCCCCTTTATCTATTTATTTGTTTTTTAGGCTATATATATGTACCGATGCATATGTTTGTATCTATATATGTATCTAGGTATCTAAGTGCTTGTTTTGGTGTTTGTCTGTCTTGAAACTGTACCTAGGTATATATATCTACGAATGTTTCTTTATGTTTATATGTTATAAGCATGTGTTTTTATCCAGGCTTATGTGTGGTGCGGGTTTATATATTTATTTATATATATATATATATGTATATATATATATACATATATATGTATTTATTTTGTTTGTCTGTATGTCTACTTGAGGTTAAATGGTTATGTGCTCTATATGATCCATGCTATTTGCCCTACTGTTGTGCATTACTGCTATATGTGTTTTCTTTTTGGTTACTGTGTATGGTTGCATCTTGCTAGGCACACATAACTCTTACAGGTACGTATCATTTGCCCTACCTATTTCGTTTTTATGAGCATTTCTGGCCGGAGGTCCTTTTGGAAGCAATCTCTTTTGCTCTAGAGTAGAGGGAGGGGCGACCTTATCTAGGCGCGGGTTCTATACCCGCAGGTGGAGTAGTGACTTCCATCTAATCTAGGGTACGAGGAATGATTGTCTACACCTGTAGTGACCCGAACTTTTCCATGTTTATATATATTAATTGAGATTGATATTTACATGATTAAATGTTTCCAACATGTTAAGTAATCAAACTTGTTAAGACTTAATTAATTGAAATATGTTTCATATAGACAATTGACCACCCAAGTTGACCGGTGATTCACGAACGTTAAAACTTGTAAAAACTATATGATGACATATATATGGATATATATATATAGTTAACATGATACTATGATAAGTAAACATATCATTAAGTATATTAACAATGAACTACATATGTAAAAAGAAGACTACTAACTTAATGATTTTTAAACGAGACATATATGTAACGATTATCGTTGTAAAGACATTTAATGTATATATATCATATTAAGAGATATTCATACATGATAATATAATGATAATATAATAATTTAAAATCTCATTTGATATTATAAATATTGGGTTAACAACATTTAACAAGATCGTTAACCTAAAGGTTTCAAAACAACACTTACATGTAACGACTAACGATGACTTAACGACTCAGTTAAAATGTATATACATGTAGTGTTTTAATATGTATTTATACACTTTTGAAAGACTTCGATACACTTATCAAAATACTTCTACTTAACAAAAATGCTTACAATTACATCCTCGTTCAGTTTCATCAACAATTCTACTCGTATGCACCCGTATTCGTACTCGTACAATACACAGCTTTTAGATGTATGTACTATTGGTATATACACTCCAATTATCAGCTCTTAGCATCCCATGTGAGTCACCTAACACATGTGGGAACCATCATTTGGCAACTAGCATGAAATATCTCATAAAATTACAAAATATGAGTAATCATTCATGACTTATTTACATGAAAACAAAATTACATATCCTTTATATCTAATCCATACACCAACGACCAAAAACACCTACAAACACTTTCATTCTTCAATTTTCTTCATCTAATTGATCTCTCTCAAGTTCTATCTTCAAGTTCTAAGTGTTCTTCATAAATTCTACAAGTTCTAGTTACATAAAATCAAGAATACTTTCAAGTTTGCTAGCTCACTTCCAATCTTGTAAGGTGATCATCCAACCTCAAGAAATCTTTGTTTCTTATAGTAGGTTATCATTCTAATACAAGGTAATAATCATATTCAAACTTTGGTTCAATTTCTATAACTATAACAATCTTATTTCAAGTGATGATCTTACTTGAACTTGTTTTCGTGTCATGATTCTGCTTCAAGAACTTCGAGCCATCCAAGGATCCGTTGAAGCTAGATCCATTTTTCTCTTTTACAGTAGGTTTATCCAAGGAACTTAAGGTAGTAATGATGTTCATAACATCATTCGATTCATACATATAAAGCTATCTTATTCGAAGTTTTAAACTTGTAATCACTAGAACATAGTTTAGTTAATTCTAAACTTGTTCGCAAACAAAAGTTAATCCTTCTAACTTGACTTTTAAAATCAACTAAACACATGTTCTATATCTATATGATATGCTAACTTAATGATTTAAAACCTGGAAACACGAAAAACACCGTAAAACCGGATTTACGCCGTCGTAGTAACACCGCGGGCTGTTTTGGGTTAGTTAATTAAAAACTATGATAAACTTTGATTTAAAAGTTGTTATTATGAGAAAACGATTTTTATTATGAACATGAATCTATATCCAAAAATTATGGTTAAACTCAAAGTGGAAGTATGTTTTCTAAAATGGTCATCTAGACGTCGTTCTTTCGACTGAAATGACTACCTTTACAAAAACGACTTGTAACTTATTTTTCCGACTATAAACCTATACTTTTTCTGTTTAGATTCAGAAAATAGAGTTCAATATGAAACCATAGCAATTTGATTCACTCAAAACGGATTTAAAATGAAGAAGTTATGGGTAAAACAAGATTGGATAATTTTTCTCATTTTAGCTACGTGAAAATTGGTAACAAATCTATTCCAACCATAACTTAATCAACTTGTATTGTATATTATGTAATCTTGAGATACCATAGACACGTATACAATGTTTCGACCTATCATGTCGACACATCTATATATATTTCGGAACAACAATAGACACTCTATATGTGAATGTTGGAGTTAGCTATACAGGGTTGAGGTTGATTCCAAAATATATATAGTTTGAGTTGTGATCAATACTGAGATACGTATACACTGGGTCGTGGATTGATTCAAGATAATATTTATCGATTTATTTCTGTACATCTAACTGTGGACAACTAGTTGTAGGTTACTAACGAGGACAGCTGACATAATAAACTTAAAACATCAAAATATATTAAAAGTGTTGTAAATATATTTTGAACATACTTTGATATGTATGTATATATTGTTATAGGTTCGTGAATCAACCAGTGGCCAAGTCTTACTTCCCGACGAAGTAAAAATATGTGAAAGTGAGTTATAGTCCCACTTTTAAAATCTAATATTTTTGGGATGAGAATACATGCAGGTTTTATAAATGATTTACAAAATAGACACAAGTACGTGAAACTACATTCTATGGTTGAATTATCGAAATCGAATATGCCCCTTTTTATTAAGTCTGGTAATCTAAGAATTAGGGAATAGACACCCTAATTGACGCGAATCCTAAAGATAGATCTATTGGGCCTAACAAACCCCATCCAAAGTACCGGATGCTTTAGTACTTCGAAATTTATGTCATATCCGAAGGGTGTCCCGGAATGATGGGGATATTCTTATATATGCATCTTGTTAATGTCGGTTACCAGGTGTTCACCATATGAATGATTTTTATCTCTATGTATGGGATGTGTATTGAAATATGAAATCTTGTGGTCTATTGTTACGATTTGATATATATAGGTTAAACCTATAACTCACCAACATTTTTGTTGACGTTTTAAGCATGTTTATTCTCAGGTGATTATTAAGAGCTTCCGCTGTCGCATACTTAAATAAGGACGAGATTTGGAGTCCATGCTTGTATGATATTATGTAAAAACTGCATTCAAGAAACTTATTTTGTTGTAACATATTTGTATTGTAAATCATTATGTAATGGTCGTGTGTAAATAGGATATTTTAGATTATCATTATTTGATAATCTACGTAAAGCTTTTTAAACCTTTATTGATGAAATAAAGGTTATGGTTTGTTTTAAAATGAATGCAGTCTTTGAAAAACATCTCATATAGAGGTCAAAACCTTGCAATGAAATCAATTAATATGGAACGTTTTTAATCAATAAGAACGGGACATTTCAGTTGGTATCAGAGCGTTGGTCTTAGAGAACCAGAATTTTGCATTAGTGTGTCTTATCGAGTTTGTTAGGATGCATTAGTGAGTCTGGACTTCGACCGTGTTTACTTGAAAAATGATTGCTTAACAAATTTTGTTGGAAACTATATATTTTTAACATGTGAATATTATGTGATATATTAATCTCTTAACGCGTTTGATATTATGTGATAGATGTCTACCTCTAGAACAAGTCCCATTGACTCACCTAATAATAATGAAGAGTCAAATGTAAATTGGAATGATACGTGGACTGATTCACAAGTTCCCGAAGAGGAACCGGAAGAAGAGTCGGAACCGGAAGAAGAATCGGAACCGGAAGAAGAATCGGAACCGGATGAAGAAATAGAACCGGTGGGGGAAATAATAAAACGGTTAAGTAAAAGAAAATCCTCAACCAACCGACCAAGGTTAATTATGGTCAATGGTGTTTACGCCAAGGAAGCAAAATATTGGGAGGATTACCAATTCTCCGATGAATCGGATTCCGACGAGAATTCCGATGATGTTATAGAAATTACCCCAACTGAATTTAAAAAGGAAAAAGCAAATAATAAGGGAAAGGGCATAAAAATAAAGATATCTAATTCCAACCCTGATGAACTTTATATGTATCGTCAACCCCCGAAGTCCTTAAGTTGTAACAATGACCCGGGAACCTCTAAACCACCAGGTTTTTCTAAACCAATGTGGAAAACGACGACTCGTATTAGGGGAACATCATATATCCCTAGAAACTTGGCAAAACGAACCAAAACTGAAGAAGAAGAAACAAACGAGTCGGAATAAGATAGTTGTATTCGTGTGGTGTAATATATGTAATATAGTGTGCTTATGCTTTATGATATATGTAAAAATTGCTTGTATTAATAACTATTTTTTTTATGAATCTAACTCTTGTCTATTTTACAGTATAAAAACACAAAATGGATAGACAACCCAATATTTTAAGAGACCTACCCGGAGACATGATTGATGAAATCTTGTCTAGAGTCGGTCAGAATTCTTCGGCACAACTATTTAAGGCGAGATCAGTTTGTAAGACATTCGAAGAACGTTCCAAGAATGACTTGGTTTATAAAAGGCTTTCGTTCGAAAGATGGGGGATATCACATTGGGAAATCCATAAGTTACGATGTGTTTACTTTGACGCATATATTGCGGGGAACCCAAATGCTATTTTACGCAATGGGTTAAGAAATTATTTTGACTCAATATATCCGAATATTGGACTTCGTGATTTAGAAAAAGCGGCTAACATGCAACATAAAGAAGCATGTTATGCTTACGGATTAGTAATGTTCGCTTCTCACCAAAGTGAGAACAAGAACATCGGGCTACAACTATTAAACAAAATGTTCCCACAAGTGACGGAATCGGTAATTGGGGTAAGAAATGAGGTTTTTAGGTTATTACGAGACTGTTGGTCATTACGTAACCTTCATCCTTTTGACGACGTTACAACACATTGTCTTACTATCGATCACAACGGTTATGTTCCACAAAACCAAGGATGGGAAGTGGTATTAGTAAAACCAGAATGCATGACTTGTTTCTGGACGTATGAATTACGTGTCTTTATTGCCTTTGCTGAACGCCTTATTTATTAACTAGAATTATCTTCACAACCATCTTGTATCAAATTTATTATGTGCTATATTTCATGCTATATGTAAAATAAGCGGTATTGTAAGTTTGTAAAATATTGTGTAAAAGTTTGAACGCGAAATATTATTATAATCAGTTTTTCATATAGAATTGTAGTAGTTGAATTGTATATTAGCTACTAAGTATGAACTTAACGGGTAGGTACTACCCGAATTTAAACTTATAAAACGCTAATATGAAGAAAAAGCTTTTATAAATGAGTTCATATTATGCTACGAAATACTATTAACTACTCTTAATATTCTGTATGATTAACTTGTTCCATTTGACTATTTTGAAGGAAATGACACCGACTACTCGACACACCGTGAATATGAATGAAGAGGAATTCCGTACTTTTATAGCTTCAAACATAGCCGCAGTACAGGCTGCGCTACATACCAACAATAACCTTGGATCCAGCAGTATAGGAAATCTTGTAAGATGCACCTACAAAGAATTCACTGCCTGCAAACCTTTGGAATTTGATGGAACCGAAGGACCGATCGGATTGAAATGGTGGACCGAGAAGGTCGAATCGGTGTTTGCCATAAGTAAGTGTACTGAAGAGGACAAAGTGAAGTACGCTACGCATACCTTCACAGGTTCTGCATTAACATGGTGGAATACCTATCTAGAGCAAGTGGGACAAGATGATGCGTACGCACTACCGTGGTCAGCATTCAAGCACTTGATGAACGAGAAGTACCGTCCCAGAACCGAGGTCAATAAGCTCAAGACAGAACTTAGAGGGTTACGAACCCAAGGATTTGATATTACCACGTACGAAAGACGATTCACAGAATTGTGCCTATTGTGTCCGGGAGCATTCGAAGATGAGGAAGAGAAGATCGACGCGTTTGTGAAAGGATTACCGGAAAGAATCCAAGAAGATATAAGTTCACACGAGCCCCCCTCCATACAACAGGCATGTAGAATGGCTCACAAACTAGTGAACCAGATTGAAGAAAGAATTAAAGAACAGACTGCTGAAGAGGCCAATGTGAAGCAAGTCAAAAGAAAGTGGGAGGAAAACGGTGATAAGAATCACCAATACAACAACAACAGCAATTACAACAATAATCGCAACAATTATCCCAACAATCGCAACATCAATCTCAACTACAACAAACGGCCCAACAACAACAACAACAACAACAACAACAACAACAACAACAACAACAACTACAACAATCATCCCAACAACAATAATAACCGCAACAACAACAACAATCAGAAGCAGCTATGCCAAAGGTGTGAAAAGTATCACTCGGGGTTCTGCACCAAATTTTGCAACAAGTGTAAAAGAAATGGTCATAGCGCGGTGAAGTGTGAGGTCTACGGACCAGGGGTTAATAGAACGAAAGGAAAAAATGGCGTCGGAACGAGTAATGGCGGAGCAAGTAGTGTCGGAGCAAGTTATGCCAATGTAGTTTGTTATAAATGTGGAAAACCGGGCCACATTATTAGAAATTGCCCGAACCAGGAGAACACGAATGGACAAGGCCGCGGAAGAGTTTTCAATATTAATGCGGCAGAGGCACAGGAAGACCCGGAGCTTGTTACGGGTACGTTTCTTATTGACAATAAATCTGCTTACATTTTATTTGATTCGGGTGCGGATAGAAGCTATATGAGTAGAGATTTTTGTGCTAAATTAAGTTGTCCATTGACGCCTTTGGATAGTAAATTTTTACTCGAATTAGCAAATGGTAAATTAATTTCAGCAGATAATATATGTCGGAATCGAGAAATTAAACTGGTTAGCGAAACATTTAAGATTGATTTGATACCAGTAGAGTTAGGGAGTTTTGATGTGATAATCGGTATGGACTGGTTGAAAGAAGTGAAAGCAGAGATCGTTTGTTACAAAAATGCAATTCGCATTATACGAGAAAAAGGAAAACCCTTAATGGTGTACGGAGAAAAGGGCAACACGAAGCTACATCTTATTAGTAATTTGAAGGCACAAAAACTAATAAGAAAAGGTTGCTATGCTGTTCTAGCACATGTCGAGAAAGTACAAACTGAAGAAAAGAGCATCAATGATGTTCCCATTGCAAAAGAATTTCCCGATGTATTTCCGAAAGAATTACCGGGATTACCCCCACATCGATCCGTTGAATTTCAAATAGATCTTGTACCAGGAGCTGCACCAATAGCTCGTGCTCCTTACAGACTCGCACCCATCGAGATGAAAGAACTGCAAAGCCAATTACAAGAACTTTTAGAGCGTGGTTTCATTCGACCAAGCACATCACCGTGGGGAGCTCCTGTTTTGTTTGTCAAGAAGAAAGATGGTACATTCAGGTTGTGTATCGACTATCGAGAGTTGAACAAACTTACCATCAAGAACCACTACCCACTACCGAGAATCGACGACTTATTTGATCAACTACAAGGCTCGTCTGTTTATTCAAAGATTGACTTACGTTCCGGGTATCATCAAATGCGGGTGAAAGAAGATGATATTCCAAAGACTGCTTTCAGAACACGTTACGGTGATGTGCAGCGGGGTAGTATATTAAATAGCTTATATTTTACTAGGAAAAACTATTAAATGCGATACAATTTTACACAAGATATTTATTTATTTATAGAATGGATATACTTAAACCTTGCTACAACACTTATAGGCAGTGTACCTAATCGTACAGTAGTGTAGTTTTTAGTAAGTCCGGTTCGTTCCACAGGGAAATCTTTAAACAAAGCTCAACGCTATATTAGTTTACTTTTATAAAAATACAAATATATATATAAGTAATATTATTATTATAAAGGGGGGTTTTTTACCGTTTAATGACCGGTTTGTCGATTTTAAAACTTTAGTCGCAGTTAAAACCTAATGTAAAATATAAAATAAATACAAGACTAAAATTAAAGCGTAAAGTAAATAACGATAATGAAATTGCGAATAATAAAAGTGCGATAATTAAAAAGTGCGATAAAATAAAAGTGCGATAAAATAAAAAGTACGATAAAATAAAAGTGCGATAAAATAAAATAAATAAAAGTGCGATAATTAGAAGTGCAATTAAATATAAAATAAAGGAAATTAAATATGAAATAAAAGAATTATGCTTATTTAAACTTCCGTAATCATGATGTTTGACGTGTTGATTTTAGTTTTATGCCCATGGGTTAATTGTCCTTTGTCCTGGATTATTTAATATGTCCGTCTGGTTTTTGTCCATAACAGTCCATCAGTCATAAATATAAAGTGCGAGTGTCCTCATCAAATTATTATTATACCCGAAGTTAAATATTCCAACTAATTGGGGATTCGAATTGTAACAAGGTTTTAATACTTTGTTTAATGAATACACCAGGTTATCGACTGCGTGTAAACCAAGGTTTTACTACTTTGTTAACAATTACACCAATTACCCTTGAATGTAATTTCACCCCTGTTTTAATTATTCTAGTGGCTATTAATCCATTCCCGTGTCCGGTTAAATGAACGATTATTCGTACATATAAATACCCCGCCCATCGTGTCCGATCGAGTGTATATGGTAATTTATAGGGACGCCCAATTGTAAATCTTTATATTAACATTAACAAACTTTCATTTAGTTAAACAAATATAAAGCCCATTAATAGCCCATAGTCTAATTTCCACAAGTGTCGTTCTTTTGTCCAAACCCCAATTATGGTACAAAGCCCAATTACCCAATTTTAGTAATTAGCCCAACATCATGATTACTTCGTTTTAAATAAGCATAATAATAACTTAGCTACGAGACATTAATATAAAAAGGTTGAACATAACTTACAATGATTAAAAATAGCGTAGCGTTACACGGACAGAATTTCGACTTACACCCTTACAACAATCGCTAACATACCCTTATTATTAGAATTATAATTAAAATTAAAATATAAATTATATATATATATATAAATTTTACGTATAGATAGAGAGATAGAGAAATAGAATATGAAATTTGATCAGAATTCGGTTTGCTTTATAGCCAGAGTCGAATTTTGGGGCTCCGCGACTCGCGGCAAAATCCCCTTCAAACTCCGCGAGTCGCGGAGATAGAAATTACAGCTCACACCCTTGGAGTTTCTCTGCCGACGGTTTTATATATATAAATATAATATATATATAATTAATATAATTAATTATATATTATATTATATTTATATACATAGTTAACTTGTAATTTTTAGTCCGTTGCGTCGAGCGTTAAGAGTTGACTCTGGTCCCAGTTCCGGATTTTCGAACGTCCTTGCGTACAATTTTATATTTTGTACTTTGCGTTTTGAATCTTGTACTCTTGTAATTTCGAGACGTTTCTTATCAATAATTGGAACCTTTTTGATTGTCTTTCGTACTTTTGAGCTTTTTGGTCGTTTGCGTCTTCAATTCGTCGAATCTGTCTTTTGTCTTCACCTTTTATTATTTAAACGAATATCACTTGTAAATAGAACAATTGCAACTAAAAGCTTGTCTTTCTTGAGGAATAATGCTATGAAATATATGTTCGGTTTTAGCATTATCAAATATTCCCACACTTGAGCGTTGCTTATCCTCAAGCAATATTGTCTTGAAATACTAGAATCACTTCTTTATTCTTCACACTTTGTACATCAGTGATTTCTATACGGCGGTATAAACAATGGTAGTAACGATATGGTTTACAGTCCCACATGACTATAAAAATTTAGATCCATTAAGGAAATTGGATCTTTATGAAAACATTTGATCTTTTGAAAATTAAATCTAGTTTTTACCCTAGATAAGTTTTCCGGAATAACCCTTTACCGGTGTTTGCAAAATATTTTTGTGGGTTTGGTGGGTTTCAGATTTGAAAATTTTAGCTCAAACTTGCGGTTTTGTGTCACCCACTTGCTAACCTTGTATTTGGAAAGCAACACGTCCAGTTTACTTGTCCCGTATATTACCTTTCGGCAAACTACCGTCCGGTTGTAAAGGAAAGCGTTGAACAAGCAACTGTTAAGGCAATGTCCCGTGACATGCTTTTGATTATGGTCTATAACGTGTCGGACGCAATTACTATCCTTGGTAGGAGCAATAGTAAAGCTCACCCTTATAATTTGTCGGTTTGGCACAAAGTCCTGTCTTTGACCACTATGCAACCACCGTTCTTACGGTTGACACCCGATTTAGTTCAGGTGACCTAATGAATTCCAGGTGAATTCCTAGGATTTTACGTTCAATGGTAATGAACGCATTGAAAATAGGGTTTTCAGAAAACAAATCGGTTTGTAATTTTGATCAAAATATTTTCTCGTTTAAGCTCGAGTTTAGATATCATCGAATTCCATGAGTTTGTAATTCTCAATCTTTAAGGTCAATCTCTAGGATTGAGTAATATCAGTCTTAAAAGTTGATTTTTAATCTTTAAGGAGATTATCCTTTCTGGGGATCTGATTCATTAGTCTTATCCAGCTAATTTGCATGGTGCCCCCCCATTGTACGAGATAAATCCTTCTCATGGTTAGGATAAATCTGACCACTTGGCGACCCTATTTAATGCTGAGGTCCGTGGATTTCCTGCTGATTTTAGTGATGACTTTTCTAGATTTTTCGTCAACCTACAGCTGGTCTGGACGACAACTTCATGACCTAAATCAAGAAGCGCGTTTCTTTTTAGGAAGACTTTACTTCCTTTTAATGATGGAATTGATTCATCGTGTAGATCCATCTCTTCTTTTCTTTCATTGGGTAAAACAGTTTAGTTTAGTTCAAAGCAAAAGT
Organism: Rutidosis leptorrhynchoides; assembly: GCF_046630445.1. Lineage (NCBI taxonomy): Eukaryota > Viridiplantae > Streptophyta > Magnoliopsida > Asterales > Asteraceae > Rutidosis > Rutidosis leptorrhynchoides. The sequence goes on along the minus strand of NC_092340.1, from coordinate 191,325,139 downwards.
ATTTTCAGTTATTTGTTACAGATATATGTGACATATGTTTAAAATAACTTGGTAAATTTTCCCACACTTGGCTTTTATTTTCCTTTTTATCGTCCTCTATTCCATTTTAAATGAATTTTGACATTTTAGTTTGTTTCTTAATTTATGTCCTTTCCGAGGTAACAATAATTTCGATGTTAAAACCTAGTTTTATCGTTCATAAATATGTATAAACATGATTTTGAATTCATTTAATTGAAAATTTTGAACCATTTTACTAGAATTGGGTAGTCAGTATATAAGACTAGGGCTGTTCTTTTTTATCAGAGAGCACTAGATTCTAATACAACTACTGCTTTACTAGTATTTTTAATGGTAACCAAGTGTTTAATATAAAATTTTAAAATCCGAAAGAATTTAACCCCTTCCCACACTTAAGATCTTGCAATGCCCTCATTTGCAAGAAATCAGTAACAATTTAAATTATTGAGGGTGATTTGTGTGAAAATGATTAAATTTTTACCAAAGTTTCCAAATATATTGGCGTTTGTTTGCTGAATGATAAATGGTGCACATCATTTGTTCATTCCGTCTTGTTGTTATTTCACATATATTTTGCATCTTGTCGTCAAAATTAGTTGCTTTTGCTGAACTTAATGTCAGTCTTTGAAAATGCGTTGTTTTACCCTGTTGTGTACATAAGATAAACTGCAAACATATATACATATTTTTGAAGTTTGGTTTATTACCCCACATTCAAAAATTATTAAAATCTAAGAATAAAAGTTAGATAATTATAAAAATGATTACAATATTAACAAAAATATTAAATGTATCAATAATTACAAATTACAAAATAATAAAAAATAATAAGTAAACTAAGGATGATATTGGTACCAATAGGGGTTCCAGGCATAACCATAAGTGCTATAGAATGATTCGGCAGGGTCATACGTAGGATATGGTGGCTGCATCTCTATCGACCAAGGAGGGAAGACGGGTTTCGGTGTAGGAATATAGTTTCTACCTATATGTTGGCAATGCGCTATGATCTGGTTCTGATGAACTTGCCAATCTTCAAATGCTCTCTGTCTAGCATTTTCGTATTCCTGAGAAGCTATAAACCTATGCATTTCTTGCATATCATTCCCCCCTCCTACATTACCTTGCTCCTGGTTTCTCTCCACCTGTGGATGTCTACCATGGTATCGTACTGCGGCGTTATTTCGCCTCTTCAAAACTTTCGCACCATGGTATACATTTAAACCTATAGTATCGCGGGGTTCCGGCTCTTCTAGTAATAATCCCCCCCGACTTATATCCACACCGAGATATTCACCAATCAAAGTAATAAAAATACCACCTCCTATTATGCTATGTGGTCGCATCCCCCGAACCATAGCTGATAAATAATAACCCACACAATATGGTATACTTACAGCGCTCTGTGGGTCTCGAATACACATATGGTAAAACAAATCTTGTTCATTTACTTTTTCTTTGTTCTTACCCCTTTGTGTAATTGAATTAGCTAAAAACCTATGTATCACTCTTAATTCGGCTCTATCTATATCCAAATAAGAGTAGTTTCCCCCTTTGAAACGGTGATGGCTTGTCATTTGACTCCACACACCGTGTGTATCAAAATTCTCATCTATCTTTCTACCGTTTAGTATCAATCCTCTACAATCGGCAGACGCTAACTCCTCAGGCGTATATATACGTAAAGCCTGAGCCATGTCCAGTAAAGATATGTGGCGCATCGAACCGCCTAACAAAAATCTAATAAAAGAACGATCGGTTAAACTAGCTACCCGATCATTCAACTCTATACTACATAACAACTCTTCACACCATACTTTATATACAGGTCTGCGTATGGTGAATAAACATATCCAGTCATTAAAAGAAGAATTACCATACCTCTGTACAAGTAATTCCCTAATTGGCCCGGCCAATTCTACAGCTTCTAAGGGTCCCCATTCTATGACCCTCGGTACCTCAACAACCTTGGAATGAAGAGTATGCAAACCCCGTTGATATTTTGGATAATCTATCCAAAGTCTGTCAAATCTCAGGTTCGGGTGCAACTCTTCCAAATGCATATCGGAAAAGGTCATGACTGGATGAGGTACATCCTGCTTGTAGTAGTTATCTACCTCCTGTTGTTCCAAATTCTCAGCAGGAGCATTGCGGGCTTGGGATGAAGATTCACCCCTTTCATTCTGCAAAACACATCAAACACAATTTTTGTGCATCCAAATATGCATTAGTGTCAGCAAAATCATTAATCAAAATAATTACAATGACATTATCAATTTATATCAAACTTAAGCTTATTTTCACATTTTTATCAAATCTACACTTTTTCAAATAAGCATATACGAAAATTTTCGCCAAGTTCATAAGCATTCAACTCAAATAACATGTCAAAATAATCATTACTAGCAATCAAACAAGTCTCAAATGGCATTATCTTTCAAAAATCAAGTTCATGAATTTTAGACTTGAAAAAGTCCACTTTAATTCTCAAAATCATGTTTAGGCTCAAAGTTTGGATCATTTAACTACCTAGACATGTTACACTACTCAATTTAGCAACAATTCATGACAAAAATCGGCCATAACCTGCTTATATCAAAAAGCCCCAAATTTGCTCAAGAACACAAACCCTAGATTATTCAAAATTTGAAGTTTAAGGCTTCTAATCATGTTAAACAGCATCAATCTAGGTTATACAAGCATAATACATAAACAATTTAAGTCTAATTACACTAAAAAGCATCAAAATCAAATTGGGGAAAAAATAGCTCAAGAACACCTAATTTCGAATTAAATGGTGTTTAGGTGTAGAAATTTACCGTTTTTCTTGAGTAATTCTTAGATAGCATCCTTCTCAACATGATTTTAGCAAAAAATTTGGTGATTAACGGTTAAAAATTGGGATTTTTGGGGGTGATTTTCGGGTTTTTTCGCAGCAGAATTCGAGTTGTTTTTGTGTGGTGGAGTGTAACTGATCGTGCAGCTCTTTTATTTTTTTTCTGATTTTTGGTCCCTCCGCGAGTCGCGGAGATTTTGTACTTCAAACTCCGCGAGTCGCGGAGTTTGCTCTTTTTTTTTTTTTTTTTTTTTTTTTTATAATCATTAACTTATTAAAACAATTAAGTAATTAATTTTAAAATTTTGTTTCCCTTGTTATTTAGGACGAGGTCGTTTCGGATCGATGTCCTAGTCCGTCCTTCGACAAAATTTTAAAATTTGTCTTTTTGTAGCGATTGTTTTAAAAGCTAAGATTTTTGGGTTTTTATTTAATGTTTTTGGCATACTTTAAATCAATAAGATTAAAAATAATGATAATAAAAGTTCTCGTCCCTCCCTCGGGTAAAGCAATTTCGGTTCAAAGACCTAGTCTTCAACTTACGACGAATTTTAAAAATCATATTCTTAAATTAATGAGATAAAGTAAATTTTTGTTTTTAAATTCACACAACTTAAATATAAAATTCAAAATTAAAAATTAAAAATTAAAAATTCACACCAAACTTAATTTTTGAAATGCATAAAATTAAAAATTAATATTTTAAAAATTAAAAATTCATACCAAACTTAATTTAAAAATTTTTAAATTCATATCAAACTTATATTAATTTTTCAAATATTTACAATTTTAAATATATTGTTTTTACAAAGTTTACAATATTAGTTTAAGATTTAAATATTAATTTCAAAAACATGGTAAAAATAAATTTAAAAATCTTTTTGTCTTTTTATCCCACTTTAATCAATCAAATATTATCAAAAATATGCGCCCCTCTTTTCGGTAAAGTAATTTCGGTTCCAAGACCTAATTTAACTCATGACGAATTTTTGAAATATTTTGGGTTGATTGTTTAAAGATATTTATACCTTAAGAATAAACGTTAAATTTCGCAGTGATGTAATAAATTTTTGAATGATATCAATAATTTCGGTCGCCAAACCTAATTTTATTTAATACCAATTTAATACTTTTTAGCGAACAAATTAGCGTTTATTATCAAAAGGTTAAAAATAAAAATAAAAACTAAAAACTGTACAGACATACCTGTGGAATAGATTTCTTAGTTATATGATCTATTCCATTCATAAGATAGTCGGTTTAATTGGTTTTCCATGGCTGCATAGGCGTAACCTCGAGCATTCAGTGTCTTTTCTTCTAAACATATGAACGGTCCGTCTCTGCATAAAGTAACAAATTCGGTATTTGAATAGGTTTGATTATTTGAACATTTACCTCCATGTGACCATTTTCCGCATTTGTGACATCGTTCTAGGTGTCGTGCTCTTCTTTTTGCTGCGGATTTTGATTTTCCTTTACCAAATTGTAACTTATTATCTTCGCATCTGGATTCTTTTCTAACTCCGTCCATTCTTTCTCTGATTACTGATACTAATTTACTCGGGAGTATATCATTATTACGTTTAGTGATCAAAGCGTGTAGCATTAGACCATGGTTTAGTTCACAGGCAGTCTTCATTTCGTAAAAACCTAAAAAAAATAAAAATTCAGAATGGGGGGAGAAGACTAGTTCTTTAGGGTTTGCTAGGGAAAGACCATACGTGTTCCATTTTCGAGAACTACACGAAAACAGACAATCTAACTCTAACAGAAATACATATTATCCTTTAAAGACTTGATTCTCCCCACACTTAGTTAGCTGTGGTGTCGAAATTGTGATTAACTTCGTTGTCGACTTCCATCGGACCATGTATGTAATGTTTAACTCTGTGACCATTAACTTTAAATTCCATCCCATTTGAATTTATCAATTCTATCGTTCCGTATGGGAAAACTCTTTTGACTATGAATGGTCCAGACCATCTTGATTTCAATTTTCCAGGAAATAGCTTGAATCGTGAATTGAAAAGAAGAACTCTGTCTCCTTCTTTAAATTCCTTTGAACTTCTGATTCTTTTATCATGCCATTTCTTCGTTCTTTCTTTATAGATTAACGAATTTTCGTATGCTTCATGTCTTAATTCTTCTAATTCGTTTAGTTGACTTAATCGTAGACGTCCAGCTTCATGTAAATCAAGATTACATGTTTTCAAAGCCCAAAATGCTTTGTGTTCAATTTCTACTGGAAGATGACATGCTTTTCCATAAACAAGTCTAAAAGGTGTGGTTCCAATTGGAGTTTTGTAGGCTGTTCTAAAAGCCCAGAGTGCATCCTCCAATTTAATGGACCATTCCTTCGGATTTGTTCCTACGGTTTTCTCTAGAATACGTTTTAAAGCTCGGTTGGTATTTTCAACTTGTCCACTTGTTTGCGGATGATATGCGGTGGAGATTTTATGAGTTACTCCATATCTTTTAAGAACTTTCTCAAGTTGATTATTACAGAAATGAGTACCCCGATCACTTATTAAAGCTTTCGGTGTTCCAAACCTTGCAAAAAGACGTTTTAAAAAGTTGACTACAACTCGTGCATCGTTAGTTGGGAGAGCTTGTGCTTCCGCCCATTTAGATACATAATCAATGGCTACGAGTATATATAGATTATTATGAGATTTTGGAAATGGACCCATAAAGTCAATACCCCAAATGTCAAATACTTCACATACTTGGATGACATTTTGTGGCATTTCATCACGTTGACTTATTTTTCCGGCCCTTTGACATGCATCACAGGATTTGCAAAGAAGGTGTGCGTCTTTGTAAATTGTAGGCCAATAGAATCCAGCTTCATAAACTTTTCTTGCTGTTAATTGAGGCCCATAATGCCCTCCTGTTGGTCCTGTGTGACAATGGTTTAAAATTTTACTAGCTTCATCTCCAAATACACATCGGCGTATTATTCCATCGGGACAACTTTTAAACAGATGTGGATCTTCCCAGAAATAGTGTTTTATATCACTGAAGAATTTCTTTCGTCTTTGGTACGATAATCCTTTTTCAAGGAATCCACAAACTAAGTAGTTTGCATAGTCTGCAAACCATGGGATTTCTTTATAATCTATCTTCAATAGATATTCATCAGGAAAGTTGTCTTGTATGGCTGATTCATTTAGAACTTCTAATTCGGGATTTTCAAGACGAGAAAGATGATTAGCGGCGAGATTTTCTGCTCCTCTTTTATCTCAGATTTCAATATCAAACTCTTGTAAGAGTAAGATCCAACGGATTAATCTTGGTTTAGCATCTTGTTTTGAAAATAGGTATCTAAGAGCAGAATGGTCTGTATAGACCACCGTTTGTGCTAGAACGAGATATGATCGAAATTTGTCAAAAGCAAAGACAATAGCAAGGAGTTCTTTTTCAGTAGTTGTATAGTTCGTTTGTGCTCCTTGTAATGTCTTACTAGCATAATATATAGGTTGAAATCGTTTTTCAATCCTTTGTCCTAAAACGGCTCCCATTGCAAAATCACTTGCATCGCACATTAGTTCAAATGGTAGATTCCAATTTGGTGTTATCATGATCGGCGCATTAGTGAGTTTCTCTTTAAGAATATTAAAAGATTTGATACACTCATCTGAAAAGATGAATGGAGCATCCTTTTCTAGGAGTTTATTCATTGGAGTGGCAATTTTAGAAAAATCTTTTATGAAACGTCGGTAAAAACCGGCATGCCCTAGAAAACTCCTAACTCCTCTAACATTTGTGGGATGTGGAAGTTTAGCAATTACATCTACTTTAGCTCTATCCACTTCAATTCCTTCTTTTGAAATTTTATGTCCAAGAACGATGCCTTCTTTAACCATGAAATGGCATTTCTCCCAATTAAGTACTAGATTTGATTTTTCGCATCTAATTAGCATTCGTTCCAGATTAACTAGACATGATTTAAATGTATCACCGAAGACTGAAAAGTCATCCATGAAAACTTCCATGCATTCTTCTATCATGTCATGAAAAATCGCCATCATACACCTTTGAAAGGTTGCAGGGGCGTTACAAAGTCCAAATGGCATGCGTTTGTAAGCAAACGTACCATAAGGGCACGTGAATGTGGTTTTCTCTTGATCTTCGGGTGCTATTGGAATTTGAAAATATCCGGAAAATCCATCTAGAAAACAATAGTAACTATTTCCGGCTAATCTTTCCAACATTTGATCTATGAAAGGTAAGGGAAAGTGATCTTTTCTGGTGGCGTCATTTAATTTTCTATAATCAATACATACACGCCATCCTGTTACAGTCCTAGTAGGAATAAGCTCATTTTTCTCATTTGTAATGACAGTCATGCCACCCTTCTTAGGCACGCATTGAACTGGGCTTACCCATGGACTATCAGAGATTGGATATATCAAACCTGCATCTAGCAGTTTAATAATCTCTTTCTTAACTACATCTTGCATATTAGGATTTAGTCTTCGTTGGCGTTGCACATACGTTTTATGACCTTCTTCCATAAGGATTTTATGTGTGCAATACGAAGGACTTATTCCTTTAATATCATGAATCTTCCATGCAATGGCTGGTTTATGAGCTTTCAACACAGAAATGAGTTGTGATTTCTCATTTTCAGTAAGAGAAGACGATATTATTACAGGTAATTCAGATTCACCATGTAAATAAGCGTATTCCAAATGGTTTGGAAGTGGCTTTAACTCTAATTTCGGAGGTTCTTCTATCGATGATTTATATCGATATCTGTCTTCTTCTTTTAGCATTTGAATTTCTTCTGTTGTTGGTTCATATCCATTAGCTATAAGTGTAGCTAACATTTCAGCTTCATTAATTGGTTCATTACCTTCTCCTAAAGAACATTCTCCTGTTCCTTGTAATTCTGGAAATTCTTCTAATAATTCTGCATGTGCATCTATAGTTTGAATATAATAACATGTATCATCTGCAGATTGTGGTTGTTGCATTGCTCTATCAACTGAAAAGGTAACACTCTCATTCTCTATACTTAGGGTCAGTTTCTTACCGAACACGTCTATCATTGCTTTAGCCGTGTTTAAGAATGGTCTTCCTAATATGAGAGGAACTTGAGAATCTTCTTCCATGTCCAAAACAACAAAATCTACTGGAAATACTAAAGTACCAACTTTAACTAGCATGTTCTCCATTATCCCTCTAGGATATTTTATTGATCTATCGGCTAGTTGTATGCTTATTCTTGTTGGTTTCAATTCTCCAAGGTCTAGTTTAGCGTATAGTGAATACGGCATTAGATTTATACTAGCACCTAAGTCTGCCAATGCTTCTATTGAACTAAGACTACCCAGAAAACATGGAATTGTGAAACTTCCTGGATCAGATAATTTTTCTGGTATCTTATTCAACAGCACTGCTGAACAATTAGCATTCATAGTAACAGCCGAGAGTTCTTCCATTTTCTTTCTGTTTGAGATTAGATCTTTCAAGAATTTAGCATATCTTGGCATTCCTGAAATCACATCAATGAAAGGAAGATTTACATTTATCTGTTTAAACATATCCAAGAATTTGGATTGCTCGGCTTCAAGTTTTTCTTTCTTCATTTTACTCGGGTAAGGAAGTGGTGGTTGGTATGGTTTAACATAAGGTTTATCCTTAACTGTGTTATTTTCATTAACCCTTTCAACTACCGGTTCTTTTTCCTTATCTTGATCAGGTTGTAGTTCTTGTGGAGTAGGAATAGTTTCATCAGAAGTTACAGGTATTTCAGGTGGTTTAAGTGTTGTACCACTTCTTGTGGTAATAGCTTTAGCTGTTTCATTCCGGGGGTTAGCATTTGTATCGCTTGGTAAACTTCCCGGTTTTCTTTCACCTATTAACCTTGCTAGGTTACTCACTTCTTGTTCCAGATTTTGAATAGAAGCTTGTTGATTTCTAAATGCTTGAGCATTTTGTTCATTGGTTTGTTTTTGAGATGTGAAAAACTGCGTTTGAGTTTCAACTAGCTTCGTCATCATATCTTCTAAATTCGGCTTTTTATCATCGGTTTGTTGTGGTGGTTTGTTTTGAAAATTAGGTCTTTGCTGATTGTAAGTATTATTGGATACTTGTTGATTGCTAGGACCTTGATGATTGTTGTATGGAATATTTCGGTTATAATTCTGGTTTTGATTGTAAATCGGTCTTGGCGGTTGATAATTATTCTGATAATTATTTCCAGGCCTTTGGTTTATGTATGAAATATTCTCTCTTTGTTCCATTGTTAATTCAGTACTGAGACAATCTTTTGTCAAATGTGGTCCTCCACACTGCTCACAACTAATTCGTATTGAGTGAATATCTTTAGTCATCTTTTCCATTCGTCTCTCGAAAGCATCTATCTTTGCGGAAATGGAATCTAAGTCATGGCTAGAATCGGCTCTAGCTGCTTTAGATGATCTAATGATATCTTTTTCTTGGTGCCACTCATGCGAGTGGGAAGCAGTGTTATCAATAATTTTGTAAGCATCAGTTTCGGTTTTCTTCATAATAGAACCACCAGCTGCTATATCTATGTCTTTTCTTGTAGTGATGTCGCATCCTCGGTAGAATATTTGTACTATTTGACAGGTGTCTAAACCATGTTGCGGACATCCTCTTAATAACTTTCCATATCTTGTCCACGCCTCATATAGAGTTTCATTTGGCTTCTGTGTGAACGTAACAATTTCTGCTTGAAGTCTTACGGCTTTAGATGCAGGAAAGAATTGTTTAAGAAATTTGTCAATTAAAACATCCCATGTATCAATCGCCCCTTCAGGTAACGATTCCAACCAATCTTTGGCTTCTCCCTTTAAAGTCCAGGGAAATAACATGAGATATATCTGTTCATCCTCCACTTCTCGGATTTTAAATAGTGTGCAGATCCTATTAAAGGTACGTAGATGTTCATTTGGATCTTCCTTCGGCGCACCACTAAATTGGCATTGATTAGTCACCATGTGTAGAATTTGTCCTTTGATTTCATAATCTGGCGCATTAATGTCTGGATGAGTAATTGCGTGACCTTGGCCAGTGCGTTTAGCTCTCATTCGGTCTTCCATACTTAAAGGTTCCAGATTCTCCATAATTGAATTTGTTGAATCGGTATCACTAGATGATTCTGATTTAATAGTTCGTTCCTCAACAATCTCTGTTTGAATGATTGGTGGCTCCGGAGGAAAGTTTAGTGGTTCAGGATCTACGAACCGTTCCTGAATATTCTCTGGATTCTCAATTGTGAGGTCGGGTTCAAAAAATGGATTATCGGAAATTTGAACTGAAGTACTTGGTTGACTAGATGACGATTCTAAAGAAAAATCAACGGCGGTTATATTTGCTAAATGTCTTGATCTAGTTACAGATGGTGAACGTACAAAAGGTGGTGAACGTCTTGCTCGGTGCATTCACTGAATATCCTATTAGTTTTTTTAAAAAAGGAAAGAAAAATTATAATAAGTTATCCAATCAATAGACTTTTCTGATTTTGCCCACGTTTCGAATAGCCAAAAGATGCAGCAGAGGGGCAGGATTCGTTTGGTCTCAATATAATTGAGGACTGTTTGGCTCCAATAACCCGGTCCACGTACAAATCCAACTATTACTACGAACCAGAAAATTTTGATGTCTATCAATTTAACCACTCAAAATAAATTTTCGTAATTTTAAGAAATTTAGATAAGAAGTAGAAAAAAATTCTAAGTCCTAAAACTAGAATAGCGAGAAATAAGAAAGAAAAAGAGTTCGTCGAAAAAGGTCGAAAAAGAAAAAAATGGTTGAAAAATAAAAGGTGACGGAAAAATAAAAGAAACTTATCAAAACTTAAAAATACTTAACTAACCTAACCTTATTACTACAACTAACTTAAAATTATAATCGCAAATTGAAATTACTAATTGGAATGATAATTGATACATAGTAAAAGGTCTAAAAATATTAAAGCTTACAGGAGAAACTAAATCCCAAATGGAAATAACTTAAAAAGAAACTAAAATTTAAAAAGGCGTCGCAAAATTCTAAAGCACCTAAATCTTAGTCTAAAGAAAAAGCACTTAAGGAATTCTACGGCAAAGCCTAAAAATCTAGGAGTAAAAATAACTATAGCAAAAACTAAGTTTAAAATTAACTATGAGCTAAAAATACAAAAGTTATGCTACAACGATTAAAAAGGGACAAAATATAAAAATATACAAAAAGTTGTAAAAAGTACAATTTTTATAAAAAATATTATTTTTATATTATTTATTTTATTAAACTATTAATTTTACAAATTAATTAAACTAATTTAACTAAAATATATAAATAAAAAGTAAAAGTAAAATTAAAACTAATAATAATAATAATAATAATTAGGTTTAAATAATAATAATAATTAATTAAATCCCGTAATTAATGCAGATTTAGGGTTTCTGTTCGCGTGTCAGAGTAGCTCCGCGAGTCGCGGCAATTAAAGAAGAAAACCCCGCGAGTCGCGGGGTGCAGAAATTCAGTTGACAGCTTTCAATTTTTACGCGTTTTTCTTTATTTTTTTTTTTATTTTATGTTTTCTGTTTTTAAATAAATAAAAGATTTTAAAATAAAACTTATATTTTTATAAACTAAAATAAAGATAAAGAAACTTATAAAACTTAAATATTTAACAAAATCTTAAAAATGCTTATATTTTTGTTTTTCTTTTTATATTTTTGAATAATTAAAACGTATTTTTACAAAAACGACTTTTAATAAAAGTAACTTAAAAATCTTTTTTTTTTATATTAGCGTTGCGCTTCCGGCTTTTAAGATAAGTCCCCGGCAGCGGCGCCAAAAATACTTGATGTGCAGCGGGGTAGTATATTAAATAGCTTATATTTTACTAGGAAAAACTATTAAATACGATACAATTTTACACAAGATATTTATTTATTTATAGAATGGATATACTTAAACCTTGCTACAACACTTATAGGCAGTGTACCTAATCGTACAGTAGTGTAGTTTTTAGTAAGTCCGGTTCGTTCCACAGGGAAATCTTTAAACAAAGCTCAACGCTATATTAGTTTACTTTTATAAAAATACAAATATATATATAAGTAATATTATTATTATAAAGGGGGGTTTTTTACCGTTTAATGACCGGTTTGTCGATTTTAAAACTTTAGTCGCAGTTAAAACCTAATGTAAAATATAAAATAAATACAAGACTAAAATTAAAGCGTAAAGTAAATAACGATAATGAAATTGCGAATAATAAAAGTGCGATAAAATAAAAGTGCGATAATTAAAAAGTACGATAAAATAAAAGTGCGATAAAATAAAAAGTACGATAAAATAAAAGTGCGATAAAATAAAATAAATAAAAGTGCGATAATTAGAAGTGCAATTAAATATAAAATAAAGGAAATTAAATATGAAATAAAAGAATTATGCTTATTTAAACTTCCGTAATCATGATGTTTGACGTGTTGATTTTAGTTTTATGCCCATGGGTTAATTGTCCTTTGTCCTGGATTATTTAATATGTCCGTCTGGTTTTTGTCCATAACAGTCCATCAGTCATAAATATAAAGTGCGAGTGTCCTCATCAAATTATTATTATACCCGAAGTTAAATATTCCAACTAATTGGGGATTCGAATTGTAACAAGGTTTTAATACTTTGTTTAATGAATACACCAGGTTATCGACTGCGTGTAAACCAAGGTTTTACTACTTTGTTAACAATTACACCAATTACCCTTGAATGTAATTTCACCCCTGTTTTAATTATTCTAGTGGCTATTAATCCATTCCCGTGTCCGGTTAAATGAACGATTATTCGTACATATAAATACCCCGCCCATCGTGTCCGATCGAGTGTATATGGTAATTTATAGGGACGCCCAATTGTAAATCTTTATATTAACATTAACAAACTTTCATTTAGTTAAACAAATATAAAGCCCATTAATAGCCCATAGTCTAATTTCCACAAGTGTCGTTCTTTTGTCCAAACCCCAATTATGGTACAAAGCCCAATTACCCAATTTTAGTAATTAGCCCAACATCATGATTACTTCGTTTTAAATAAGCATAATAATAACTTAGCTACGAGACATTAATATAAAAAGGCTGAACATAACTTACAATGATTAAAAATAGCGTAGCGTTACACGGACAGAATTTCGACTTACACCCTTACAACAATCGCTAACATACCCTTATTATTAGAATTATAATTAAAATTAAAATATAAATTATATATATATATATATATATAAATTTTACGTATAGATAGAGAGATAGAGAAATAGAATATGAAATTTGATCAGAATTCGGTTTGCTTTATAGCCAGAGTCGAATTTTGGGGCTCCGCGACTCGCGGCAAAATCCCCTTCAAACTCCGCGAGTCGCGAAGATAGAAATTACAGCTCACACCCTTGGAGTTTCTCTGCCGACGGTTTTATATATATAAATATAATATATATATAATTAATATAATTAATTATATATTATATTATATTTATATACATAGTTAACTTGTAATTTTTAGTCCGTTGCGTCGAGCGTTAAGAGTTGACTCTGTTCCCGGTTCCGGATTTTCGAACGTCCTTGCGTACAATTTTATATTTTGTACTTTGCGTTTTGAATCTTGTACTCTTGTAATTTCGAGACGTTTCTTATCAATAATTGGAACCTTTTTGATTGTCTTTCGTACTTTTGAGCTTTTTGGTCGTTTGCGTCTTCAATTCGTCGAATCTGTCTTTTGTCTTCACCTTTTATTATTTAAACGAATATCACTTGTAAATAGAACAATTGCAACTAAAAGCTTGTCTTTCTTGAGGAATAATGCTATGAAATATATGTTCGTTTTTAGCATTATCATACGGTCATTACGAGTTTATGGTCATGCCGTTTGGTTTAACTAATGCACCCGCTGTGTTCATGGACCTTATGAGCCGAGTGTGTGGACCATACTTTGACAAGTTTGTCATTGTTTTGATTGATGACATACTTATTTACTCAAAGAATGACCAAGAACACGGTGAACATTTGAGAAAGGTGTTAGAAGTATTGAGGAAGGAAGAATTGTACGCTAAGTTTTCAAAGTGTGCATTTTGGTTGGAAGAAGTTCAATTCCTTGGTCACATAGTGAACAAAGAAGGTATTAAGGTGGATCCGGCAAAGATAGAAACTGTTGAAAAGTGGGAAACCCCAAAAACTCCGAAACACATACGCCAGTTTTTAGGACTAGCTGGTTACTACAGAAGGTTCATCCAAGACTTTTCCAGAATAGCAAAACCCTTGACTGCATTAACGCATAAAGGGAAGAAATTTGAATGGAAGGATGAACAAGAGAAAGCGTTTCAGTTATTGAAGAAAAAGCTAACTACGGCACCTATATTGTCATTGCCTGAAGGAAATGATGATTTTGTGATTTATTGTGACGCATCAAAGCAAGGTCTCGGTTGTGTATTAATGCAACGAACGAAGGTGATTGCTTATGCGTCTAGACAATTGAAGATTCACGAACAAAATTATACGACGCATGATTTGGAATTAGGCGCAGTTGTGTTTGCATTAAAGACTTGGAGGCTCTACTTATATGGGGTCAAAAGTATTATATATACTGACCACAAAAGTCTTCAACACATATTTAATCAGAAACAACTGAATATGAGGCAGCGTAGGTGGATTGAATTATTGAATGATTACGACTTTGAGATTCGTTACCACCCGGGGAAGGCAAATGCGGTAGCCGATGCCTTGAGCAGGAAGGACAGAGAACCCATTCGAGTAAAATCTATGAATATAATGATTCATAATAACCTTACTACTCAAATAAAGGAGGCGCAACAAGGAGTTTTAAAAGAGGGAAATTTAAAGGATGAAATACCCAAAGGATCGGAGAAGCATCTTAATATTCGGGAAGACGGAACCCGGTATAGGGCTGAAAGGATTTGGGTACCAAAATTTGGAGATATGAGAGAAATGGTACTTAGAGAAGCTCATAAAACCAGATACTCAATACATCCTGGAACGGGGAAGATGTACAAGGATCTCAAGAAATATTTTTGGTGGACGGGTATGAAAGCCGATGTTGCTAAATACGTAGGAGAATGTTTGACGTGTTCTAAGGTCAAAGCTGAGCATCAGAAATCATCAGGTCTACTTCAACAACCCGAAATCCCGGAATGGAAATGGGAAAACATTATCATGGATTTCATCACTAAATTGCCAAGGACTGCAAGTGGTTTTGATACTATTTGGGTAATAGTTGATCGTCTCACCAAATCAGCACACTTCCTGCCAATAAGAGAAGATGACAAGATGGAGAAGTTAGCACGACTGTATTTGAAGGAAGTCGTCTCCAGACATGGAATACCAATCTCTATTATCTCTGATAGGGATGGCAGATTTATTTCAAGATTCTGGCAGACATTACAGCAAGCATTAGGAACTCGTCTAGACATGAGTACTGCCTATCATCCACAAACTGATGGCCAGAGCGAAAGATGATACAAACGCTTGAAGACATGCTACGAGCATGTGTTATTGATTTTGGAAACAGTTGGGATCGACATCTACCATTAGCAGAATTTTCCTACAACAACAGCTACCATTCAAGCATTGAGATGGCGCCGTTTGAAGCACTTTATGGTAGAAAGTGCAGGTCTCCAATTTGTTGGAGTGAAGTGGGGGATAGACAGATTACGGGTCAGGATATAATACAAGAAACTACCGAGAAAATCATTCAAATTCAACAAAGATTGAAAACCGCCCAGAGTCGACAAAAGAGCTACGCGGACAGTAAAAGAAAAGATATAGAGTTTGAAATTGGAGAAATGGTCATGCTTAAGGTTTCACCTTGGAAAGGCGTTGTTCGATTTGGTAAATGGGGGAAACTAAATCCAAGGTATATTGGACCATTCAAGATTAGTGATCGTGTCAGACCAGTAGCTTACCGACTTGAGTTACCTCAACAACTCGCGGCTGTACATAACACTTTCCACGTCTCGAATTTGAAGAAATGTTTTGCTAAAGAAGATCTCACTATTCCGTTAGATGAAATCCAAATCAACGAAAAACTCCAATTCATCGAAGAACCCGTCGAAATAATGGATCGTGAGGTTAAAAGACTTAAGCAAAACAAGATACCAATTGTTAAGGTTCGATGGAATGCTCGTAGAGGACCCAAGTTCACCTGTGAGCATGAAGATCAGATGAAGAAGAAATACCCGCATCTATTTCCAGAAGATTCGTCAACACCTTCAACAGCTTAAAATTTCGGGACGAAATTTATTTAACGGGTAGGTACTCTAGTGACCCGAACTTTTCCATGTTTATATATATTAATTGAGATTGATATTTACATGATTAAATGTTTCCAACATGTTAAGCAATCAAACTTGTTAAGACTTGATTAATTAAAATATGTTTCATATAGACAATTGACCACCCAAGTTGACCGGTGATTCACGAACGTTAAAACTTGTAAAAACTATATGATGACATATATATGGATATATATATATAGTTAACATGATACTATGATAAGTAAACATATCATTAAGTATATTAAAAATGAACTACATATGTAAAAAGAAGACTACTAACTTAATGATTTTTAAACGAGACATATATGTAATGATTATCGTTGTAAAGACATTTAATGTATATATATCATATTAAGAGATATTCATACATGATAATATAATGATAATATAATAATTTAAAATCTCATTTGATATTATAAATATTGGGTTAACAACATTTAACAAGATCGTTAACCTAAAGGTTTCAAAACAACACTTACATGTAACGACTAACGATGACTTAACGACTCAGTTAAAATGTATATACATGTAGTGTTTTAATATGTATTTATACACTTTTGAAAGACTTCAATACACTTATCAAAATACTTCTACTTAACAAAAATTCTTACAATTACATCCTCGTTCAGTTTCATCAACAATTCTACTCGTATGCACCCGTATTCGTACTCGTACAATACACAGCTTTTAGATGTATGTACTATTGGTATATACACTCCAATGATCAGCTCTTAGTAGCCCATGTGAGTCACCTAACACATGTGGGAACCATCATTTGGCAACTAGCATGAAATATCTCATAAAATTACAAAAATATGAGTAATCATTCATGACTTATTTACATGAAAACAAAATTACATATCCTTTATATCTAATCCATACACCAACGACCAAAAACACCTACAAACACTTTCATTCTTCAATTTTCTTCATCTAATTGATCTCTCTCAAGTTCTATCTTCAAGTTCTAAGTGTTCTTCATAAATTCTACAAGTTCTAGTTACATAAAATCAAGAATACTTTCAAGTTTGCTAGCTCACTTCCAATCTTGTAAGGTGATCATCCAACCTCAAGAAATCTTTGTTTCTTACAGTAGGTTATCATTCTAATACAAGGTAATAATCATATTCAAACTTTGGTTCAATTTCTATAACTATAACAATCTTATTTCAAGTGATGATCTTACTTGAACTTGTTTTCGTGTCATGATTCTGCTTCAAGAACTTCTAGCCATCCAAGGATCCGTTGAAGCTAGATCCATTTTTCTCTTTTCCAGTAGGTTTATCCAAGGAACTTAAGGTAGTAATGATGTTCATAACATCATTCGATTCATACATATAAAGCTATCTTATTCGAAGGTTTAAACTTGTAATCACTAGAACATAGTTTAGTTAATTCTAAACTTGTTCGCAAACAAAAGTTAATCCTTCTAACTTGACTTTTAAAATCAACTAAACACATGTTCTTTATCTATATGATATGCTAACTTAATGATTTAAAACCTGGAAACACGAAAAACACCGTAAAACCGGATTTACGCCGTCGTAGTAACACCGCGGGCTGTTTTGGGTTAGTTAATTAAAAACTATGATAAACTTTGATTTAAAAGTTGTTATTCTGAGAAAATGATTTTTATTATGAACATGAATCTATATCCAAAAATTATGGTTAAACTCAAAGTGGAAGTATGTTTTCTAAAATGGTCATCTAGACGTCGTTCTTTCGACTGAAATGACTACCTTTACAAAAACGACTTGTAACTTATTTTTCCGACTATAAACCTATACTTTTTCTGTTTAGATTCAGAAAATAGAGTTCAATATGAAACCATAGCAATTTGATTCACTCAAAACGAATTTAAAATGAAGAAGTTATGGGTAAAACAAGATTGGATAATTTTTCTCATTTTAGCTACGTGAAAATTGGTAACAAATCTATTCCAACCATAACTTAATCAACTTGTATTGTATATTATGTAATCTTGAGATACCATAGACACGTATACAATGTTTCGACCTATCATGTCGACACATCTATATATATTTCGGAACAACCATAGACACTCTATATGTGAATGTTGGAGTTAGCTATACAGGGTTGAGGTTGATTCCAAAATATGTATAGTTTGAGTTATGATCAATACTGAGATACGTATACACTGGGTTGTGGATTGATTCAAGATAATATTTATCGATTTATTTCTGTACATCTAACTGTGGACAACTAGTTGTAGGTTACTAACGAGGACAGCTGACTTAATAAACTTAAAACATCAAAATATATTAAAAGTGTTGTAAATATATTTTGAACATACTTTGATATGTATGTATATATTGTTATAGGTTCGTGAATCAACCAGTGGCCAAGTCTTACTTCCCGACGAAGTAAAAATTTGTGAAAGTGAGTTATAGTCCCACTTTTAAAATCTAATATTTTTGGGATGAGAATACATGCAGGTTTTATAAATGATTTACAAAATAGACACAAGTACGTGAAACTACATTCTATGGTTGAATTATCGAAATCAAATATGCCCCTTTTTTATTAAGTCTGGTAATCTAAGAATTAGGGAACAGACACCCTAATTGACGCGAATCCTAATGATAGATCTATTGGGCCTAACAAACCCCATCCAAAGTACTGGATGCTTTAGTACTTCGAAATTTATATCATATCCGAAGGGTGTCCCGGAATGATGGGGATATTCTTATATATGCATCTTGTTAATGTCGGTTACCAGGTGTTCACCATATGAATGATTTTTATCTCTATGTATGGGATGTGTATTGAAATATGAAATCTTGTGGTCTATTGTTACGATTTGATATATATAGGTTAAACCTATAACTCACCAACATTTTTGTTGACGTTTTAAGCATGTTTATTCTCAGGTGATTATTAAGAGCTTCCGCTGTCGCATACTTAAATAAGGACGAGATTTGGAGTCCATGCTTGTATGATATTATGTAAAAACCGCATTCAAGAAACTTATTTTGTTGTAACATATTTGTATTGTAAACCATTATGTAATGGTCGTGTGTAAACAGGATATTTTAGATTATCATTATTTGATAATCTACGTAAAGCTTTTTAAACTTTATTGATGAAATAAAGGTTATGGTTTGTTTTAAAATGAATGCAGTCTTTGAAAAACGTCTCATATAGAGGTCAAAACCTTGCAATGAAATCAATTAATATGGAACGTTTTTAATCAATAAGAACGGGACATTTCAACACCCACCTCTCCAATACCCCACTTTTGTGGGATTGGGTATTGTTGTTGTTGTGGTTGTTGTTGTTGTTGTTGTTGTTGTTGTTGTTGTTGTTGTTGTTGTTGTTGTTGTTGTTGTTGTTGTTGTTGTTGTTGTTGTTGTTGTTGTTGTTATTGTTGTTGTTTTCCAGTCAGAATAACAGAAACAAGCCGCCCGAGATTTGTGTAATCCCTGCAGGCCCCTATTTATGCTTAAGCCCAAAAAGAACACGTTATCAGCACACATGTCACGTCAACATAAAGCACAAATTCGATTACACACTTTTTGCATAAATACATCAATGAAGCGTATCACGTGCCTTCGAACATTACAAAGCACTCACACCTATAATAAGCCACCTAAGCCATTAGTTTTCAGACACTTCAACTTGTGGAAGAGAACACAGTTTCTCTATCACACAATACTTTCTCACTCTAGAACTTAAAAACTTAGCCGTACAACGCTAAACAGATCAACTCACAATTCGACTCCGCAAGATTGACTTAAGCAACCCCACGGTTTTAGACCGTGATCCGGGTCTGTAGGGACTCCGTCCCAAGAGTAAAAGTCAATCGACCATCCACCTATGACACTAAGGAGTTCTAGACCAGCACCGATGCATATAAGCCGCTAGCCAGAAATACGTATCAACATATGGCGTCGTCCGTTTTAAAGAATCTCAAGAACGCAAAAAACTCAAAGTCAAAAGGAAAGGAAGTAGTACATGTTGAAGTCAACGTGATGTGAAGACAGGAAAAAATGACAACGTAGAAAGGATGAAGCATTAAAAAATGGCAATTGCAGCCAATATCGTTTCCTACAATATTAGACATCAAACCATCAGATTATCTGCTAATCATAGAGGCAAGAGTATCAAATTTTAGTGTAGCCAGAACATACACTGACACATGAGCAGGAGAAGGAATAATGTATGAACATTGTTTCATGCAGCTTCGACAAAGAATAAGAAAGTTAAAAAAGGAATCCTTAGTACCATTAGCCAGTTTCAGCAGTGAACCATCATGGTCAGAAAGGTGTATAACTTTAGAAGTTTTTTTAAGAAGAGTACCGTATCAGAGAACGGCTGATATTAAATTTTTGGTTGTCAAGGCAAGTTTCCAGTACAATATAATATTAGTGCATTCTACAAATGTTAAAGTCTGGAGCTGTGACATCAACAGTACGTGGAATGGTAATATTCCCTACATCACCTGAGATATCAACACTGTACGCCAGATGGAGAAAAGCAATTAAATGCAAAAAAGTGAATTGTATAACGATGATACAAACTGTACATGAAGACGGATCTATGTCACCAAAATCTTTCATTCCCAGAACAGAAGATTATTGTGGAAAGCACACTCTCACAAGAAATCAAAGAAAAACTTTAGCGTATCCTTGCATCCAACATAGATGTGTTTGCATGGAAAGTATCAGAAATGACAAGGTTACTATAAGTTGAACGTCAACCTGAACATACCACATGTTTGTCAGACTCGCAGGGGTGTGGCACCTTAAAGAAATAAGTTGTAACACCCCGTTTTTCCTTGCACATGTTCCAAGGTGCGTATTTCATCTTTGGACGTATTTCACTTGACCACATTTGACTTTGGATGCTTAAAAGAGGAATTTGGGGTGAATCAGGACATATGTTGCGTCTCAAGAAGGTATGTCGTTTCAGTATGTCGCGTATCGTGACAAAGGTGACCAAATGCGACCAGTTGAAAAACCCCATTACTGATCAACCTGTCGCGTATGAGTTGATCATATCGCGTTTGGAGATGTCGCAAAACGCGATGACCTATCACAAAATGTGATACGTTGATAGGTCTGTTTTTCCAGCTCGATTTTAAGGGGTAATTTGGGGGTGTTTTGGTCATTTCACATTTTGGACGGTTTGAGAGCCACATATTAGGCCAAAATCTTATCCCATCTCATTTTCTTCATTTTCTTTCCCTTCCACTCACACACTAAAACCTTGAGAGAGAGGGTAAAAGGTTTAGAGAGAGAAAGCTTGAATCGGGGAAGAAGAAGAATGTTTCGGGTGAAAGCTCAAGTGTTAAAGTTGTTCCACTCATCAACGACAACATTTTGATGGTATTGGTAAGCCTCAACTCCGAATTTCATCTTTATGATTTGATATTGAAGTTAGGGTTTTGAGCTTGTTAGTTGTAAAAACCATTTAGATGATGAATTGGGTTTATGGTGACTAGTTATTCTTGATACTTGGTGGCTTTTGGGTTGCTTGACGTTTTGGCCATGATTAGGCTTTAATTTTGGGTATAATCACTAGTGTTAGTGATTATGGAAGTATTGGAAACCATTTTGGGAATATTTGGTTGACTAATTTTAAATTGGGTCAAAATTAGGGTTTAGGAGTCTAATTGGGCAAGATAGGTGTTTAAAACTTATGATTAGGTTCGGCGTTATTGGATCCATTATCACTTTAGTTAGTGATAATTGGCGAGTTTGGGCATGAGTTGTACTTGGAAGTGCAATTGGGTTGAAATTGCACTAGTTGTCAATATGGGTTGGTTTGTAATCCACCCTAATTGTGTTGTTTTTATGTGATAAATGGAATAGGTACGTTTCATTGGCGATTGCGGATTTTGGTTTGTGCATCCATCAAGATTTTAAGGTGAGTGTCAATATACTATGTACATATGTATGTGTAGGATGGGTGCGGGTTAAGTGAAGTGATCCTCAACTATAGAGCTCACTTCACATATAGGTGGACTTGATGGACTTGTGTAATAGGTCCAATTGGCACGGTTGTGCATTTTGGTTGACCACCTTTGGCGAGGTGCACACTTCGTGTGTACCTTATCACATGGGCTTGTGATCTGGATTATATAACCCCGATGGCGAAGGGTTGGTATTGAGTTGTAATTTATATAACCCCGATGGTGAAAGGTTGGTATTGTGTTGCGATTGAGTAACCTCAATGATGTGGGTTTTGTTTTGGGAAGTGAATCTCGAGTAGTGCGGATTCATGATGACTCAGGTAGTTCAGTCACCTTAGTGATGAGGTGGTGGATCTCGGGTAGTGCAAATTCACTAAGGCACGGGTAGTAAGGCCAACCTCGGTTGTTGAAGGGGTGAAGGAAGTGAATCTCGGGTAGTGCGAATTCACTAAGGTCCGGGTAGTTCGACCAACCTTCATATGTATGAGGTTAAGGGGTTAACCTTGGTGTCTTGGTTATTTATTGTATATGCGTATATATACTTATCGTATGTTGTAGCTAATCTTGTCGATTTTGGCTTGGTGGTACGTTAGGTATAGCTTGCTAGTTATACTTGGATTGCGGTATACGTTTACTTTATGTGTTTGGTTGTACATATTCATTTTATGCATATGTATGTATATAGTATGTTTATACTCACTAACTTTCATAGCTTACTCTCTCATTGTTTACATTTTTTTTATAGGTTCTCATGGTGGCGGCTTAAGACGACCCGTCCTAAACCATAAGGATGAATATAATAATATATGGTTACATTGCGAGGTATTTGACCTATATATGATATATTTTACAAACATTGCATTCGTTTTTAAAAGACAACCTTTCATTACATCGAAAGTTGACAGGCATGCATACCATTTCATAATATCCAAACTATAAATGACCTAATCTATCATTTACCTAAAAATAATCTTTATTGAACTCAACGACTTGAATGCAACGTCTTTTGAAATATGCCATGAATGACTCCAAGTAATATCTTTAAAACGAGCAAATGCATAGCTGAAGATTTCTTTAATACCTGAGAATAAACATGCTTTCAAGTGTCAACTAAAAGGTTGGTGAGTTCATTAGTTTATCATAAACAATCATTTCCATTATTTTAATAGACCACAAAATTTTCATTTCCATTTCTCATAAATACCATGCATGCTTATAGCAATCTGCATAAAAATCATTCATATGGATTGAACACCTGGTAACCGACCTTAACAGGATGCATATAGAATATCCCTATCATTTCGGGACTCTCATCGGATATGATAAATCGAAGTACTAAAGCATCCGTAACCCGGATGGGGCTTGTTGGGCCCGATAGATCTATCTTTAGGATTCGCGTCATTTAGGGGCCATTTCCCTAATTCTTAGGCTACCAAGCTGAAAAAGGCCATATTCGATTCGATAATCCAACCATAGAATGTAGTTTCGATTACTTGTGTCTATTTCGTAAAATATTTATAAAAGCAGCGCATGTATTCTCAGTCCCAAAAATATATATTGCAAAAACATTTAAAAAGGGAGCAAATGAAACTCACGATACTGTATTTCGTAGTAATTATGCATATGACGACAATGAACGAGTGCATGGTTGGCCTCGAATTCACGAACCTATATTAAGCATATATATTTATATGTTGGTCAATATCTGTCTAACAATTTAGGTCATGTCGTAGTGTATCACAATCTTAATGCTCGAGACACGATATGCAAAAGTCAACAAAAGTCAACTTGACTCAAAATGTCATCCAAAATCTATATATGTTTATTATATAACTTAAATATAGTCGTTTTATGTATTCAAATATATTTATCAGATTTTATTAGAATAAATAATACAAGTCCTTTATTAATAAATAAAAATTTATATTAAAATTTATATATGATAAAAATATACTTTTATATATATCTTAAGTAATAAAATTTATAAAATTCACTTGATATCATAAAAATATAATGGTATGTAATTATATTACGTGTGGTAAAAAAATATCTTTATATCACATATTTATTTGATAAAATAATATTGATAATAATAATAATGAGTAAAAGTTGTAGTATTTTGTAATAATAATAATAATTATTATTATTCTACTACTAATAATAATAACAATGATGATAATAAAATGATAATTTTATTAATAATGATACTTTTTAATATTAACTGTAATAATAATGATATTTTATATAAAAATAATAATTCTATTCAAAATGATAATTTTAATAATAATAATACTAAAATGATAATAATAATGTTATTTATAATAACAATGATATTTCTGTTACAAACGATAATTTTAATAAAGATGATAGTTTTAATATTAATGATACTCTTAATAATGATAATAAAATAATGAAAACAATATTTTTATCTAAATCAATATCTTACAATATTTTAATTTCATTATGATACTTATACTCATTATTTCCTAATTGATTTGTTTAATAGCTTTTAGTCCTCTTTTATATCGCATTCATAATAATGATAATAATAGTAATCATAATAATTAGATGATACTAATATTAGTTTTAATGATAATGATACTAATAATGATTATTATAATAATACTAATAATAATACTAATAATATAATAATAATAATAATAATAATAATAATAATAATAATAATAATAATAATAATAATAATAATAATAATAATAATAATGATGATGATGATAATATTAATAATAACCTTAATGATAATAACGATAGTAATAATAATGACAATAACAATTTTTAATGATAATAAATATATTAATAACGATAATGATAATAATAAAAATAATAATTATTAGATAGTAAAAATAACGACGATAATGATTACGATAACGATAATGATAACCTTAACGATAACGACGATCGTAATAATAATAATCATTTTAATAATAATATTAAAATTAATGATAATTCAGTTGACTATAACTTTTAATCCGTTCGTCGAAACCATACGCCTTCTAAATGAAAAGTTATTAATTTTTCGCCTGCTTTCCAACGACATGCATATCATATACCTTATCTCAGTAGCATATATATTATATTCATGATTTATTATAAACTATTTAACAACGAAACTAAGCATACAAGCATGCATAATCATATATACTCGAGCACTAGTCAGGGATACACTATTAATATATTAAAGATAAGATATGAATGCTCACGTATCAATATTGTGATTCAATATTGCAGGAAAGTACGTAGACGTGACGAAAATGATAAACACTAGTTAGACTCACGAGCAATACCCATAAACATTACCCATAACCTCCATAGCTATAACCCATAATTTCCTTAGCTTTATCCCGCTCGAAAAACCCGTTTTGAATTTACTCGAACATCACTCCGTCGTAGTATTTTATGTATAATACTAATATTAATAATAATAATAATAATAAAAATAATAATATTTATAATAAATAATAAATAAAAATAAATACATATTACGGAGTATATGTAGATAAGAGGGATAGATGAAATGATGAATGAGTCGAGCAGGAAACGATCGAGCTTTATAACCCATTTCTGTGTCACCTAGCTCCGCGACTATGGAGCTTCTGTGCCTATATTTTCCGCAATCGCGGCCCTGTGCCCTCCAGCTCATGCTCAATGATTTCTCGACTGCCGACAGTTTTAATATATATATATATATATATTAATATATATTTATTTAATTTATATAATTAATTATATATTATATTATATTCTCGTGCATAGTTAACCTGTAATTTTAGTTCCAAAAACTTGTACGTTGTCGCTTGACTAACGTCTTGGTTCCAGTTTTTCGAACGTCCTTTCGTACGTTAAGAAAATTTGTACTTTACATTTCACGACACATACCATTGCTAACATTTAGACTTAAATCATAAATAAACTGTATCACTCGAAGTGTAACTTATTCATTTGAGTGTTTTGGTCATTTGCTTCTTTAAATCTTCATTTTGTTATTTACTAATATAAAAATATTGTTTTAAATCAAAACATTTTATGACTAAGTTAATATTATATTTTATCACTTTGTAAAATATATATATATATATTTTCATTTAGAAATATAAATTTATATATATAAAAATATTTATTTAATAATATAATATCTAGTTTTCAAAACTAATTATATTTCAGAGTTTATAATATATAATTTAAAATCGTTTTCATAATATAACATAATTTGATATGAATCATTTATGTACTAACGTTTACTCTAACTTCTCAAATTAACTTATTTAAATATCCATCGAGTCAATAATCGAATACTAATATCGTTTATTAAATAATTCAAAATACATATAAACACTTTTTTAATTACACGTTGCGAGTTATTTATATATTTATATTTAATTAAATCACGGACCATTATTATTTATAGTTTGTCAAAAGGTTTCTAGAAAGATTCTAAATTTTAAGATAACGTTGAAACCTTTTATCCTTATTAAAATGGTTCGGTAACAATTTATCAAAAGTGGTTCCAGATATTTATAAAGTTATATTCTTTTTAAAGAAGACGTGACATTCTAATCATTTATAATTTTTAAAATTTTTAAAAGATAATGATAATAACTTTAATAATCTACTTCTTGACATGTTGTAAAATGTACTAATCTTTCAAAATATATAGTAGTACATTTTATGTTTTTGAAACAATATATATGTAAGCTTTAATATACTTTATATATATATATATATATATATATATATATATATATATATATATATATATATATATATATATATATATATATATATATATATATATATATATATATATATATATATATATACACGTTTCACATAACACGTTTAATACGTAGATGTTTAACTGAAACGGATAAGTATAAAATTATACGTTTAATACCCTATTAACGTTTTCAAGTCATATAATAGAATTCATAACTTATTTTTGTATCAACCAAACCGTTTAATGTTTTATTAATATATCACAATTTAATATGCACACACACACACATACACAGACACACACACACACACACACACACACACACACACACACACACACACATATATATATATATATATATATATATATATATATATATATATATATATATATATATATATACACATATACATATCTATTACACATAATTGTTCGTGAATAGTCGGGCACGGTCAAAGGGTAATTGATTCCAAAATTTTGAGATTCAACATTACAGACTTAGCTTATCGTGTTGGAAATATATAAAGATCAAGTTTAAATTTGGTCAGAAATTTTAGGGTTGTCATACGGCTTGGGTAAGCATGGGGACTAGTGTTTTGCAGGTTGGTTTAGAAGATTGTGCTCTAGACTTTTGATTAGGATTGGGTAGCGTATCCCCAATCACCATGCTCGATTTGTTAGAAATTAAACTAGTCTGGTCGAACTATCTTTTGATGATGCAATCGAATTTTAGTAAACTATGATGTATATGCCCGTTTGGTTAATTAAACTTATGTATTAAAAGTTTTACAGTTGTCTAAACTTATTATTGTAATGGAAGCATTTTGGAAATATAAATGGGACCTTAATGTTGTATATATTAATGTAATAAAAAAAAAATTTATGGGCCGGAATACGACGGGTTGGATCGTTTCAAGTGGTATCAGAGCATAGTCTAAGGGATTTAGGCGACTTAAGATAGGTGCCTAGACTTAGACTTTTGTGTGTGCTTAATTTTTGCGGGACTTATAGGTGAACGGGTCGGACGGGAATTTGGTTAGTGCCTTAGTGTGTAGGTGAACTAACTAGAATTTGTGATTGTGTTGTGATATAATTATTACGTGTGTTTATATCGCGTAGAATTTTTGTTTGTGTTGGTTATATCATCGAGCGAGGCGGTCGTTGTACTAACAAGTTGATACGGCGTGTGCACTTAATAATGACTAGCTATCATTGTTACGGGTGCAAATAGTGTTTAGTAAGTGAAGTACAACGAGTGTTGAGCAAGATGGGGCGGTGTTGTGCTTGTGGTTTTATACGTTCGTAGACTAATCGTTTTGCATTCTTTAGAATGACGACGAGAAACGGGATCGAGACGAGCAACGATGAGTTTAACACTAGAGTTGCAGCCACCGTGGCGGAGCAAATGGGTGCGTTATGAGAAGAAATGGATAGGAAGTATTCCGAATTTCGAAGTAGTTGTGATATGGAGCGTTGTCTTAAGAGCTTCATGAGGACTAAACCCCCGATGTATGACGGGAAACAGGATCCTTTGATAAGCACAACATGGATCTCGGATGTCGAAGGGTGTTTTCGCACTATTGAATGCCCTCCCGAGAAGAGGACAAGTCTTGCTACTAGCTTGTTGCGGGGTAGGGCGAAGGATTGGTTGGATGGTTAAATTGATATTGTTGGTGGTGAGTTGTTTATGGGGTTATCGTGGGACGATTTTAAGAGGGAATTCTTCGAGGAGTTCCGAACGCAAGCCGAATTTTTGGATTTACGTGATGAGTTGCGAAATTTGTGACAAGGATCTATGGACTTGAATACTCTCAAGATGACCTTTATGGCGAAGGCTCGTTTTTGCCCGGAGTATATTGGGAATGACCATGCGTTGATGGGAAATTTCGATCGAACTTTGAATGATGACTTGCGGAGCAAGATTAGCCTTGGTCAAGTGAACTCGTTCGCGGAGTTATTCGCCATGGCTAGGGGTTTTGTATCGCATTCGTGATCGATAATTGGTGAACCTTCAAGTAAGAGAAGGGTTGACTCGTATGGTGCTCCAAGTAAGAGAACTAAGGGTGCAAGTGTGATCACGGGTGGTATACGGATGGGTATATCGGATTCTAGTGCGTCTATGTGTTAAAATTATGGCGTGAGAGGTCACAAGTTTTGGGAATGTTCGGTGCCAAAGGGTGATGGAACGGTGTGCTTCAATTGCAAAAGAGAAGGACATCGCAAGTCGGAGTGTCCCTAGTTAGAGGGGACGGGTGTGGCGAGAAGATGTTAAGGTACTTTTCATTTTAATAAATATGTCCTTTGATTATTTATTATGTGCCGACAAGTTCGGGTTTGATAAATGCATTGTGTTGTGCATATTATTGTTATGGGTGACATTCCTAATGGAATTACCCTGCGTTGACATTTTGATTGACGAACGAAGGGCGTAAGACTTGGTGCAACCAAGCATTCCTTAGTTTTTGGGAAATGTTTCTACCAAGCCATGGGAATGGGCTTTGGTGTTCGGTTGCTAAGCGCGTGTTCACTTTTGTGTTGAGGATGGTGAACCATGAGGTTCATCGGGTGGATGGAACCCTAGAGATCGAGTGTTTGATCTCGATGTATGTTGGTAATGAAGTTTACGTGATGCGATTTTAGGTGCCTCTTTCATACCTACTAGTGTGGTATTCGACTCCGATAGTATTGCGGTTACATTGAACTTAGGGTACCAGTGAGAAACCCTTAGGTGCTTGAGTGACGGTGGGATAGTTACAAGTGATAGCAACCCGGTGATTGCTAGAGTGATACTTGTACGGTTTGGTAAGCACTTCAGTTGAAGTAGCGAAGGATAATCCGAAATCCTTCGTGTGCTCAAGGATAGAGCAAGGTATTGTGATGTGTATATTATGGAATACAAGACGGATGGATCTTGTCTTTCTTTAGCATGTTGGTTGTATGAGTCTCGGTGAGACGAAGACGGACTCGACGGTTGACTAAGTCAACAATGAGTGGATAGTGGTTTCGCGGGATACTTTTATCTCGATGATGTGGTTATGGAACGGAGCTCTAAGTGGGGGAGTCTGTACTCCCGCATGAAAAGATTTTAGTGAGTTAATGTTGGACGGAGCTCGTATGGATTCGGGGCTAGTGTTGACATCTACGTTGGTCGATGGTGGTAAAAGTACGGTTTGAAATAAATTGTACTTATGGTTTTGGATTTAAATTATCACCGAGGTGGTAATGTGGTAAATCGCATTGGGAGATAAATGGACGTGTTTGATGAGCAAGGTGAGATCCCTCGGTTAAGGGATGTGCGTGCTGAATTCTCTTCTAGAGAATTATTGTTGTGCCTATGTGCAATATAGGTGGTTTTTGGCTCGATTGTGATAGCGATGTTCACGTGTGCATGTAATTCATGTGCGGAAATTCCAGGCGGTGTGGAATGATTCTAAGTATGCGTATATACTTTTGCTTGTGGTGATTGGTTAGTGTATTCTGTTAGGATTCACTATGGTGTGTGCAGTGCGTGATGTTACACCACTCGTTGATTGAGGCCAAAAGAACGTGTGTGATTGGTGGGTTATGGCCATTGACTAGGTCCGCTAACTTCACTTTGGGAGTAGTGTTATATCGGCATGGTGTAATGTTATCGGGAAATGCGAGTACCGGTGGAGAATGGGAGTACCATTCCTTGCGTTGTGATTTGGGATGTGAATATCAGGTTGTTCGTATTCACCATATTTCGGGTAGTACGATTGTCCCTGTTGGTCGGACTCATAGTTTGAGGTAGCGAATGTCGGGTGGTTTGGATTCACTAAGGCTCGGTTTGAACGGCCATCCTCGGTTATACTATATGGTGGAAGTAGTGAATATCGATTTGCGCGTATTCACAATGAATCAGGTTATGCAGTCATTTCGTTGTAGGAAATATGGATTAGGTTGGTGAATTTCTGGTTGTTGAGAATTCACCAAGGTTCGGGTTGTTTCGACCATCCTCCATATATGTTTAGGCTAGGGTTGTTTCGGCCATTTGGTGTGAATTGTGATGCAATAGCCGTGTTTTGCTCACGTATTTGCGGTAGTTGCGTATTAGCCGTGTTTGCGCATTACAAGGGTTGTTGAGTGGTAAGTGTTAGCCGTTAGGATTCGCTTTCATTTCGGTCTTCATCGGTTGGATTGTTGACCTTATTTTTGGTATATGGTTGTAATGATACGCATATCCACAAGACTATGCGGATTACGCATCCAAAGCCCTAGACCGCACACAAACTGCCATATAAGGCATGTGGCATGGGTATAGCCACACATTATGCGCCTATACCATCTGATACGAGTTTCGTACACTTGCATAAGGGTCCGGTACATTCTAGAAGAATGTACGGTATAGCTGATATGGATTCTTTTCCTTACATAACGAAAGTTAGTTGGGACAGGAT
Source organism: Rutidosis leptorrhynchoides (assembly GCF_046630445.1). NCBI lineage: Eukaryota > Viridiplantae > Streptophyta > Magnoliopsida > Asterales > Asteraceae > Rutidosis > Rutidosis leptorrhynchoides. Next base: position 191,293,894 of record NC_092340.1, on the reverse strand, counting down.
CACATTTAATTAGGGAAGAGATTCTACCGAAACCCTAATTCGTGAGCCTATAAGTACATAGCTCATGAACCCTAATAGAGATATTCATTCGTTTACTCATACGTAAACTAGATCATACAAATCTCCATCATACGAATAAAGCTTCTTACGATCTTAAAGACTTTCAGGTATGTCTTGAACTATAAAACCTTCATGTCTTAGGGCCACTCAACCTCGTATGCTAGGTTGTTGGTGGACTCTCAAATCGGCCACCCTGTCGGAATCGAAACGATACCTATATGGGTTATCCACGACTAAGTGTTGGAGGTTTGAATATTGTTAGTCCTTAAACCCCTTTATGCACTCAAGCGTAGGTTCACCTTGACCCCGTGAAAATATTCTTGATCATTTGGCGCCATCCGTGGGACTGGTTACATGAGCAAATAAGAAGGAAATTCATAATGAATCTAATTCGTTTTTGTGTTTTCAATAAAATATTTTTTGTTCATACTAATCGGTCAATTTCAGGTTGTTCACCTAATTCAGATCAATGGCGGGCAACAAAGGTTCGAAGCCGACTTTTTAGAAATTTACAGGTCAACGAACACCTGCACAAATATTAAAACATGCATCTGTGACAGAAGGAAAAAAGGTATCAAAACCTCCTTCAACAGAAGCTATCCAAACAGGGCCGACAAGTGCCGAGACGGAAAAAACAGTTCCTCCGACCACAGTAGGGACAGAAAGTGGGTGGCTGCAGAGTAGTGGAGAAGATGCGCCCCCAGCAGTAGATACTAGCTATGTGCATTTCAAAGAAGTGGAAACGGGACGCACGAAGTCTACGAAAAAAATAAGTTTCGGATCTCCAGCCAACATGAGCTATGTACGCTCTAAAGAAACAGACGACGGGTATGACTCTCCGCCAAGTGGTGCCAAGCTAATAGCAAAAACTACGTATGTAGGAACAATCCCAATTATCACAACGGTGGAACCAGAAACTTAAACTTCGAGGGTTACCCCCGCAAGTGCGCAAGGAGAAATTAGAAGATTGGGTTTGAGAAACCTATATGGTTCGTATATTACAATAGCGCCGCTACAAGCGAAGATGACCTATGCACCACCCCAACCAAATGTAGGTGGGTTAATGAGAACTCAACACTAGGGTGATGAGGGGAGTGTGCCTTATAATCCGCTGGAACCAAGCAGCTCGAATAATTTTATTTCACAATTGCAGCAAGTTGCACCTCCACATTTAGCGCAAGCACTCAATGAGCCAGCGCGATTCCAGGAGTTTATGCAAAATTGGTTTGCAGTAATGCAAGGGCATAAAGCAAGACAATCTCTAGAGGTGGCTCCCACAACAGAAAAATTTCACCGCACATATAGTGAATCACCCGTTCCCTCAAACACCTGTAATACCGCTAACATTAGGAAGCTACGATGGGTTATCTGACCCTGATGACTTCCTACAAAGGTTTGAGGGAACAGCAAGAACCCACAATTGGGGAGACGAGGTAGCATGTCATATGATACCAAGCTTGTTGCAAGGAGTTGCGCGGGAGTGGTTCAATAATTTAACTCCCAGAAGCATAACTGGGTATGCAGACTTAAGATCCCGATTTCTACTTAATTTTCATAGTCTGCGTGCTCGTAGAAGAACGCATGTGGAATGACATGATATAAAGCAAAAACCTAAAGAATCCTTGGGTGAGATCATTGATAGGTACACCAAGGAAGTGGCTAAAATACCAGATCTACCAGAAAGCCAAAAGGTGTCAGGATTTATACACTGCCTTGATACAGAAAGGCACCTATCTTTGTGGCAGAGGTTACGAAGGAAGGTTCCACAAACATTTGCGGAAGCAATAAAGGAGGCCCATGATTACATGCGGGCACACGAAGATATAACACAGAATTGCAGAAAAAGCTACCTGGGTAAAGGTAATAATGATGATGATCACCATCGTGATCAGGGCAAGAGCTCTGGATCTGCGAAGAGGTATAATAATAGCCCTCTCAAAGGCGGAAGTTATAATAATAACAATAAGTACCGAGGGTACAACAACAGTAGAGGAGGTGGCAATTACAGAAACAAGAGCGTTCACGATGATAATTATGCAATCATAAAAGATCTCAGCAAAACACCAAAGGAAATATTGGCAACCGAGTCAGTGTGTAAAACGTTCGAAGCTTCGACACCACTACCTGATTATGCAAAAAAGGACAAAACCAAATTTTGTGATTTTTATGATGATTTTGGTCATGAAACTAATAAGTGCAGGCAGTTAATAGAGAGGATAGTTGCAGAATTAAAAAAGGGAAGGTTGCAACATTTTAAGAAATCGGCTAAAGCAGAAGGCCATAAGTCAAGAAAGGAAAAAGAATATCCGTGGCAAAAGAAAAGCGAACCAAAAGCAGGAGAAGCAGAAAAAACCATAAATATGGTAACAATTGAGAACGTGATGACGAAAGTGAGAAAGGTTAGAGATTGGAAAAAAATAGAAATCTCATTTGAAGCAAGTGAAAGGGACTGGTTGAACATACCCATGGCAATTAAAGGATACATCAAAAGTTGCAATCAGGAACTTAAGGGATTGTGTGTAGACACTGGCTGCGGTATAGATATAATGTATGAACATTGCTACATGTCGTTGCCTATGTCAGTTAAGTCGCAGCTAAAAAAGAAAGCAGTTACTTTGTTTGGTTTTGCTGGTGAAATGGTCCCGTCAATAGGAACGATTAAAGTTGGGTTAGAACTACGAGACGACACCAATGATAAAAAGAGAAGGGATATTGAGATTGAATTCGCTGTAGTCAAATCGAGAGCTGAGCACAACGCACTATTAAGCAGGAACACCTTGCAGAAGCTAGGTGCCATACCATCCACAATACATGGCTTGTTAAGATTCCCAACAAAATGGGGAGTCGCAACTATAAAATCAGAAGTAGATGGGAAGGACAGAACGATGCAAAAAGTCATAAGACGGGGAGAAAAAGATGTGGAGTCAAGTAAACAGCGAATGACCCAAGAAACGCTACGCTCACAGGTACACAAATATTTCAATTCGATATTTAATGATGCAATGTCACAGTTTCTAGAAAAAGTACAAGCACCAATTTGTATTTCAAACAAAGTTGCTTACTTTAAAGTAATAAACAATTAAGATAAATGCTTAATTACGTAATAAGGGTGCATAAAAACTGTGTTGTAACTATTTGTTTTAAAAATATTATACACTATTATAAGGTGCAGGGTTTGGAAAATCTTAGAAAAAGTGTAAAGACGAACCAGGGAATCAAAAGAAACTGCGGAGAAAAGATCCGCACCCGCATCATTGGTTTAGCGAGAAAGCGCAAACCAAGGAACAAGAAAAAAGCCGCACATGCAAGGGTCGAAAAATTACCTAACAACAAAGAGTGGCAACTTGCGATGCAAAAGCAAAATGCAAGGGTGAGCACACATATAAAGTCAAAAAGTAGCTTGCGCGCAACGTCAAAAACCAGTATAACTGTAGAGAATGTTGTGCCTAAAGAGCTCGCTATAAAGCAAAGTGTGCGCACCCAAACATCTACTAACATCATTCAAACATGGTCGTCAGAAAGAGGTAAGTTGCGTACAATAGCAACAAAGTTAAAAATTTTACGCTAAGCGAAATTGAAATTTATTCTCGGACATTATATCAACAGGAGGTTTATGGCGTTTAAAACAACGACAATCGAATGAAGGGAGGGTTAAACACCATACAAACGAAAAACCTAGGAAGATAGTCCGTGAAAAGATAAAGGGAAGTGAAAGAGAGTCAAAAGGAAAAAGGCCACGAAAACAACATTGGGTTAAAGTACATGATGGCACTGCCACGTTAAAAACAGTAAGGAAAAATAAAAATCCAAGAAGTGATTGCGTGGTGAATAACCCAGATAATATGGTTACTGGAAAATGCAACAAAAAGGGGCACAAGGGCTTGAAAGAAAACTGACAGGATGCGCCTTGCATGCGTAAAAATAAACGGCGCAAAAAAGCAAAAGATAGTAACAGTAGGATTGATCACCCAGACATCTGTTAAAATTTTGTTATGTTTCTATTTCTGTCACTCGAATTATTATTTTTTATTATAAATTGAATCATGCAATTTAAGCCCATAATTTGTGCATTTTTATTACTTATATGCCCCTTAAGCTGCACAGGGACACACTCCGAGTCCCAAGTGGCATAGTTTAGTTTGGTTACTAATACTATCTCTAATGGTAATAGTAGTAAAACATTGGTTTGTTTCAAACGCTTGTATACCGCGCAAGACGGAGACTTGCAAAGTCATGACTATAAAATACAAGTTTGGTTACTTGTTCATATCACGGACATTGGATTGTCTGGAAGACTCTTGAAATAAGCATTGGGTTGCTTATATAGAAGGATTCGATATTGGTTTATCAATGCGTACAAATAATTTAAAACTTAAGAGTATAATATGTATAAGCATTGGTTTGCTTTGATAATATGTAAGAATAAAAAGATCATGCGCATATAGAAGGGCCGCTCTCGTCATATGCGAATGACATTTATTCTCATGCTGTAATGTGCATACGAATGCAATTACGCCACTTATAAATTTGCAAACAAATATGAAACGCATATAGCAAAATATATTCAAATATTCGTACACGATAAGTAGAGCAATATTTATATCAAAATGCCTTCAGCAAACAGAAAATCTCTTATACTCCAACATCGTATAAGAAAAGGCAGATACCTATAAAGGATAGAATTCTACTCTTCCGCATATCGTTTAAAATAATTATTTCCTACTAATATACTAAGGGTGGCTTAATTGGAACGGTGCCCTACACTAAGGAGAATATACAATCCTCGCCCTCAGCGATCAAACGTATATCCCGTTTTCAAAACAAAAAAAACATAAATATAGATATAGATATAGGGATGAGAAACCCTTAAACTACCAGGGCCCATCCCTCGCTGGCGAAAAAATAACATATTGGGAAGCGGATAATCACTGCCCCTCCAATCCACCACCTGCCAACCTATGCAAGCATATCGGCAACCACTTGACGGGATGAAAAGTTTCGTTTTTCAGCCAATTCTTCAAAACGAGGAATCCTTAAACTTGCTAAAGCCGCACAGGCTTCTGTACACTTTTCGTCAGCATCCTCCACAAGCTCATCTGAAATGGGTATCGGAATAATATCCGGCACAGCAAGGTTTGATTTCACAACATCCCAAAAGCGCGATCGCTCAAGAGCACTTGCAGCAACTATAGCCTTACCAAACAGAATGCGAATACTTAGACAAGCCATAATATGCTTCGCAATCTCAGGAAGACCGGACCTTAGGGTCGAGTATTCAGCTTTGAGGCTTGAGCATTCAGCTTGGAGGCTTGAGCACTTATTCTTTAGATCATCATGCTCGTTAACAACTGTTTGGCGCTCCGCATTCAACTCCTCAAGCTATTTTTAAACTGGCAGTTTTTCGATGATGCAGTACCAAGTTGTAGGGACAGATGATTCACTTGCGACTCAAGATCAGCACGAACATTTTCAGAACGCTTGATTTCATTCAATAAACGCTAGCACTCACCCTCAAGATGAGTATTCATATCTTCCACTTTTAAACGGGCAGCAACCTCCTGATGAAGCTGTTCAGAAATCTATTGTTTCTCAGCATCAAGCTTGGCAAACTCCCTTTGTTCACGTGATAGATGTTTATGGCCAAGAATTATGGAATTAGACTTTTGTTTCAAACGGCTAATATCTTTGGCAAGATTAAACATCGTGGCTTGTGTATCAACGAAAAGATCTTGCTCAGGAGAAAGATGCTCAAACTTTGCAGCAAGATTGGAAGGAGCGCATGCACCTAGATGCGAGAATTGTTGGGAAAAAGTGGTTACAGATATCTTAAAAAACTCCTCAAAATAATCCAGATTGATGTCAGGGGATAAAGAAAAGCTGGTCGGAATGTTGAGTCGAGCACGCTTGTTGCAGCTAGTATCAAATGAAGATGCGTCCGAATACAAGTTGGTGCGCCTTTGGAATGGTGGAAGCTCGCAGGAAACATTTGGATCTACAGTTGATTGATGGAGAACGGGAGAATTTGGAACAGTTTGGGATACTTGGGCTTTTGAAGTAGGGGCACGGTTGACAGATTGTACCTCTGGGTCAATTTCAATCGGATTAATAATATCTGCAACATAAGGAATTACAATAAAATATATCTATAATAATAATGAATGCAAAATAGAAATGTTCTAAAACAGAGCATACAAGGTGCTTACCTATGATTGGCCTTTTTCTGGCCGCTTTCGAAGTTTCAACAACAGGGGATCGCTGAATTTCAACAAAGGAAGACACATCGGTTTCTCTCTCTTGACGTAGACTGGTTATCCTGCGCTTCAAAGTAGCAGGAGCAGCTGGATTAGTTGAAGCCTTGATAATCTCTGGGTGCACATCAGAGTCAGTATCATGCAGATCTTTCTGTGCATAAGCAACCCCATCGGACGTCTTCAACAGTATGAACTCGTTCAAGTCCATCTCTGCAAATACATGAATACATACAAATATGAGAAGAAGGGAATTAAACATACACCCTATGTAATGCAATTAAAAAAGGGATATACCCTTCTTGTTCTTAATTATAACAGGACGCTTATTATAACGCGCCCAGTGGGTTGAAATGCAGCCGATAACTAAGGGGACATTGGGATAAATGCGAGATGGAAGCTGAAGGTTAAGGAAAGACTTATAAAATTTGTCTTCCTCAGCAGGAATCGACAGAGGTTTATTTTTCTCCCCCTTCTTGCCAGAATACCAGACGAGAATGCTATTAAACTCTTCAGAAATACAAGTAGCTTTAACAAAGAAAAATGATTTTTTTCCACGCCCCCTTCATGCCCTGTTTTGGGGTAACACAAAACTTGACAACATTATCAAAAGAATACCAGCTCTCATCACTCATGGAGGCACGAAACAGATTGGTAAAAATGGCTAAAGACGGCTTCTGACCGTTGGCACGACACCACATTTCAAAAATAGAAATGCGATTGGCACCATACGGGTGAAGTTGGCTAATACCGATCGAATAGTGGTGAAGAACGTCCATGAAAAAGGGGTTGGAGGAATAAGGGTGTTACCGAGCTGCATAACTTTGTCGTAGACTGCAATCATTAGCTTCGGTGGTTCATTAGCCCGTTCGACATTTAAGGGGGCAATCGGTGAATATTGCTCAAGATGAGGATATTGTTGCACGATTCGGCGAATCTCCGATTCATTAATCAACGACTCTATATCCTTGACGTTCTTGTCAGAAGACATGGCAGATCGGTGCAAGATAAAAAAACATAAATAAAAAAAGGAAGAAAAGAAAGCACGGACCTTCGGATGTATACGAACGGAAAAGTAAATGGCTTCCGGAAAAAAGAGCAAATATTTGAAAATTGAGAGGAGCGTGTAAAACCCAAAAAGGGTAATTTGGCTATTTATAGGCAAGTATAAATGAAAAAGACACGGATAATTCTTCAGCATACACGTGTCACAATCTACGTGAATTAACAATCAGCGTACAATAGCAACTCTAGACAGTTGCATATGCTGTCATCATTATCTTTAGGGTAAATAGTGACAGTTGTCACATCGGGTGAAGGAATTACAGTCGAAAGGACGATTTTTCAACTATACGAATATATTACATTTAATGCAAACAACGGTTGGTTACACATACACGCATATAATGTCCTATGTGTCTTGCCAATACGTTAAAATACACAATCCTAAGATCCGAGGTAATCATTGGCCATTATTTGGTGCTATTATTTTATTAGTTCGACGCTATACACTTATTGGCATTGTATATAACATCGAACTGGGGGGACTTAATGATATGCATATCCGCAAGACTATGCGGATTGCGCATCCAAAGCCCTAGACCGCACACAAACTGCCATATAAGGCGTGTGGCACGGGTATAGCCGCACATTATGCGCCTATACCATCTGATGCGAGTTTCGGACACTTGCATAAGGGTCCGGTACATTCTAGAAGTAAGTACGGTATAGCCAATATGGATTCTTTTCCTTAAATAACGAAAGTTAGTTGGGACAAGATCACATTTAATTAGGGAAGAGATTCTACCGAAACCCTAATTCGTGAGCCTAAAAAACATAGCTCATGAACCCTAATAGAGATATTCATTCGTTTACTCATACCTAAACCACAACATACAAATCTCCATCGTACGAATAAAGCTTCTTACGATCTTAAAGACTTTCAAGTATTTCTCGAACTATAAAACCTTAATGTCTTAGAGCCACTCAACCTCGTATGCTAGGTTGTTGGTGGACTCTCAAATCGGCCACCCTGTTGGAATCGAAACGATACCTATATGGGTTATCCACGACTAAGGGTCGGAGGTTTTGAATATTGTTAGTCCTTAAACCCCTTTATGCACTCAAGCATAAGTTCACCTTGACCCCGTGAAAATATGCTTGATCAGGTTGATACTATCAATGCACTTGGTATGGGTACGCTAGGAGTTGATATCTCGGTTCGAGATTAGATGCGTTTTCTCGATGTGAGGAATTGAGCAGGTTCTTGTGCTCGGATTTGTGGATTCGATAAATCACGGGTGACGATTTAGTTGTTAAAGGTGACTCTTTGAGAAGAATTTCCTAGAGGAGTTAGAAGGATACATGGTGATTTCGCGTATTCTAAGTGATCGTTGTAGACTTCGGATTTTGTGTGCATTGCATGTTTCAAATGAGTGCAATTGTGTAATTAGTCAATGGAATGATTTTTAGGTTAATGAGGAGTGTGGTGGAAGTCGGATTGGAACAATTGTTTGAGGACCATAGAGTGCGGGTCCAAACGGTTAAGTGACTAAGATCAGGAGGACCTGATCGAATTTAAGTCGGGGAGAGTTGTAACACCCCATCTTTGGATGTATTTTACTTGACCACATTTGACTTTGGATGCTTAAAAGTGGAATTTGGGGTGAATCAGGACATATGTCGCGTCTCAAGAGGGTATGTCGCGTATCGCGACAAAGGTGACCAGAACGCGACCAGCTGAAAAACCCCATTCCTGATCAACCTGTTGCGTATGAGTTGATCCTGTCACATTTGGAGTCGTCCCGAAATGCGATGACCTGTCGCGAAACACGGTACGTTGATAGGTCTGTTTTTCCAACTTGATTTTAAGGGGTAATTTAGGGGTGTTTTGGTCATTTTGCATTTTGGACGGTTTGAGGGCCACATATCTGGCCAAAATCTTATCCCCATCTCATTTTCTTCATTTTCTTTCCCTTCCACTCACACACTAAAACCTTGAGAGAGAGTAAAAGGTTTAGAGAGAGAAAGCTCGAATCGGGGAGAAAGAGGAGTGTTTCGGGTGAAAGCTCAAGTGTTAAAGTTGTTCCACTCGTCAACGGCAACATTTTGGTGGTATTGGTAAGTCTCAACTCAGAATTTCATCCTTATGATTTGATATTCAAGTTAGGGTTTTGAGCTTGTTAGTTGTAAAACCCATTTAGATGATGAAGTGGGTTTATGGTGACTAGTTATTCTTGATACTTGGCGGGTTTTGGGTTGGTTGAAGTTTTGGCCATGATTAGACTTTGATTTTGGGTATAATCACTAGTGTTAGTGATTATTAAAGTATTTAAAATCAATTTGGGAATATTTGGTTGACTAATTTTGAATTTGGGTCAAAATTAGGGTTTAGGTGTCTAATTGGGCAAGATAGGTGTTTAACACTTATGATTGGGTTTGATTGGCGTTATTGGAACCATTATCACTCTAGTTAGTGATTATTGGCGAGTTTGGGCATGAGTTTTACTTGGAAGTGCAATTGGGTCAAAATTGCACTACTTGTCAATATGGGTTGGTTTGTGATCCACCCTAATTGTGTTGTTTGTTATGTGATAAATGGAAGAGGTACGTTCCATTGGCGATTGTGGATTTTGGTTTATGCATCCATCAAGATTTCAAGGTGAGTGTCAATATACTATGTGCATATGTATGTGTAGGATGGGTGCGGGTTGGGTGAAGTGATCCTTAGCTATAGAGCTCACTTCACATATAGGTGAACTTGATGGACTTATGTAATAGGTCCAATTGGCACGGTTGTGCGTTTTGGTTGACCACCTTTGGCGAGGTGCACACTTCGTGTGTACCTTATCACATGGGCTTGTGATGTGGATTATATAACCCCGATGGTGAAGGGTTGGTATTGAGTTGTAATTTATATAACCCCGATGGCGAAGGGTTGGTATTGTGTTGCGGTTGAGTAACCCCGATGATGTGGGTTTTGTTTTGGGAAGTGAATCTCGGGTAGTGCGGATTCATGATGACTCGGGTAGTTCGATCACCTTAGTGATGAGGTGGTGGATCTCGGGTGGTGCGAATTCACTAAGGCACGAGTAGTTCGGCCAACCTCGGTTGTTGAAGCGTTGAAGGAAGTGAATCTCGAGTAGTGCGAATTCACTAAGGTTCGGGTAGTTCGGTCAACCTTCATATGTATGTGGTTAAGGGGTTAACCTTGGTGTCTTGGTTATATATACTTATCGTATGTTGTAGCTAATCTTGTGGATTTTGGCTTGGTGGTACGTTAGGTATAGCTTGCTAGTTATACTTGGATTGCGGTATGCGTTTACTTTATGTGTTTGGTTGTACGTGTTCATTTTATGCATATGTATGTATATAGTATGTTTATAGTCACTAAGCTTTCATAGCTTACCCTCTCGTTGTTTACATTTTTTTTATAGGTTCGTATGGTGGCAGTTTGGATAAACGAGTGTTTTGCGGGTTGATTTAGAAGATTGTGCTCTAGACTTTTGATTAGGATTAGGTAGCATATCCCCAATCACCATGCTCGGTTTGTTGGAAATTAAACTAATCAGGTCGAACTATCTTTTGACGATGCAATCGAATTTTAGTAAACTATGATGTATATGCCCGTGTGGTTAATTAAACTTATGTATTAAACGTTTTAAAGTTTTCCAAACTTATTATTGTAATGGAAGCGTTTTGGAAATATAAATGGGTCCTTAATGTTGTAAATATCAATGTAATAAAAAATTTTTATGGGCTGGAATACGACGGGTTGGGTCGTTTCATAAGTTCTTGCAGAAAGAGGCCAAGAAGCTAGTAGAAGTTGATATCTTAAGAGAAGTGAAATATCAAACTTGGGTAGCAATCCCAGTAATGGTAAAGAAACTAAATGACTCTTGGAGAATGTGTGTAGACTTTAGTGATATAAGCATGGCTTGCCCAAAAGATAATTACCCTGGCCAGATATTGATTGAAAAGTATAGTCCTTAACCAGATTCCGGTGCTGGTGCTTTTTAGATGCATTCAAGGGATACCAACAAATTTTAGTGCCAGTCAGGGATGAGGATAAAACAGCTTTTCACACATCGGAAGGAATTTTTTTGTCACACCAAAGTTCATTTCGGAATAAAGAATACCGGAGCTACATATCAGCGTGTTATAGCCATGGCATTTGAAGATCAAATTGGAAGAAATTTAGAAGCATATGTGGATGATATAGTCTATTAGGACCTGCTCACATCATAACTCAGTAAGATCAAAGAAATTGTGAAGGATGAACGAATCCGGACTATGAAATCCGGAGAGAATGAAATCCATATGATGATTCGCATAATGATCCGTCTCCACAAGGCACACTATAAGTAACACCCCAGCTACAACGTACCCCGCGTACATCACCACGAGCAGAGAATGTCTTCCCGGCCTCATCTTAGCAACCGGTCACAAGGTCACTAATGAGCACATCTGGGAAGGATTACACCGGACAGGGCTCAGCCGGGATGCCACAAGAAGTTCTGGCTCTAACAAGAATGCAAGTTACCAGCATCAACTAGTCGGATGCAAGGGTATTAAGAAGCCGGAACCATGTCATCACATAAAAAATGCCCGCTAGACCATGAATACCAGGCACCCGATAACCTCTACAAGGTTACCTGAAAACCGGCTACGATCTTGCCCGGTCATAACACTACCGTGAAGAAACACTTGGAATAAACACCAAGCCAAACCTCCTTGACTGAACAAGGCACTCATCCGTCAAGTCCTGGACGGACCTACCACACTCTCGGGATTATCACGACTCCCCAGTTTGGGTATCCCGGCCCGGCACAAGGATACCATCCCAGAACGAGTACGTGTCCCGGAACAAGCACGCTGTCCCGGAATAAACGCATTGTCCCGGGATAGGCACTCCATCTTGAAATAAGTGCACCATCCCAGAACGAGTACGTGATCCCGGAATGAACATACAAACAAGCTGCACGCCACGTCAGCCCACGAATCTAGGAAAGTTTGTTAGGATCTGCTTGTTATTTCCATGAATAGGATAGGTGCCACGTCAGTCCTTGGGATTGGCAAAGTTCGTTATAATCATGAAAGGGACATGTGCCACCATAACACCTATAAATACACAATCAGGATCATTTAACCACAAACACTGGATGCATTAATGTTACTCTGCCTAAATTAATTACAGTAACGTTTCTCCAGATGATAGCACAACTCTGATCAAGATTCCGGTCGCCATCGGAGTTAATCTTCATTAAGATATTAACTTACTCGATTTCAATCCAGTAAGGTTAATCCCATCAATTTTTTTACGCCCTTGAAATCCAAATTTCAATTAGGGGTTCGCACACTTATTGGAGTTAAAACATTCGATCCACTCTTTTTTCTAAATCAAGCACTCAAACCCGAAATCTATTCCACGATAACGATTTTGGTTTGATCAAATGGCGCTATCTAAAGGTACGAAATTAATCACTCCTCCACCTCATGAGCTAGATAATGAAGACACACGCCCAGGAAACACAGTGAAGGCTGCCATATACATGATCCACTCATGGGATGCTGGGCAGTGACACAAAGCGGGAGTATTAGATAACTGGAAGCATGAACCCATCATCTTCCCGTCATTATTTAATATTAAACCTTCTTCTGAACCGGTTATCATTCGGGCACACATTTCCAATTACAAAAATTGGACGAATATACACTGACACTGGTGCAGGAGCAGAGGTCATGTTCGAACACTGCTTTTTGGAGCTACCAGAAAGCATTAGACGGTAAAAGAAAGTCGCAACTTTGCCATTAGTAGGATTCAACAGTGCTGCAACCTGGCCGGTAGGTTTCATCACCTTGGAAGTCTTTCTAGGAACATTACCCTTCCAAAGAACTGCAGACATCGAATTTTCTATCGTTAAAAAAGACTCACGGTACAACATTATCCTAGGACGTAATGCCATGCAGAAATTTGGTGCAATTACGTCAACGGTACACGAAATATTGAAATTTCCAACTCCGGCCGGAATAGCCACAATCCGAACACAAGATTTATAGCCGATTAAATGTTTGCAGATATTCAAAGGCACCAATGACATTATAATCCACGATGACAGCTATGTGTTCACGAACCCTAAGTATCCGGACCAACGGATCCAGGTTGGCACTACTTTGAGCACTAATGCAAAGGACACACTGTGTAAACTCCTAGCAGCAAATATCGATGTTTTCGCCTGGGTGCCATCCGACATGACTGGCGTCCCACAAGAAATAGCACAACATCGGCAAAACGTGAACCCAAACATCACGCCCATCATCCAAAAGAAGCGATCTATGGCATTAGAGCGAAGCAAATTCCTGGATGACGAGGTGCAACAGCTCATCGATGCCAGGATAATGAAGGAAGTAAAATACCAAACATGGGTAGCCAACCCCGTCATGGTAAAAAAGGCAGACGGCTTTTGGCGCATGTGTGTTGATTACAAAGACATCAATAAAGCAAGCCCAAATGATAACTACCCCTTGTCGGAGATTGACTGAAAGGTTGAATCCCTTGCGGGTCACAAATTTAAAAGCTACCTAGTTGCGTACAAAGGTTACCAACAAATACCAATGGCAGAAATTGACGAAGAAAAAACCGTGACCTTCACAAACAAAGGCAACTTTTGCTATACCAAAATGCCATTCGGTTTAAAAAATGCAGGAGCGACATATCAAAAAGTGATCGACAAGGCATTCCAAAATCAGATCGGAAGAAACATTGTCATTAAAAGTAACTCGGAGGAAGAGATGATTTTGGACATAATCGAAACATTTGAGTCACTAAGAAAAATCAATATGAAGCTTAACCCATCAAAATATTCCTTCGGGATGGAAGAAGGCCGATTTTTTGGGTTTATGGTCACTCCGAGAGGAATCAAGGCAAACCTGAAGAAAATTCAAGCAATCGAAGACATGCAGTCGCCTAGAACTAAAAAAGATGTGCAGAGTCTAAACGAGAAGTTAGCAGCACTAACAAGGTTCTTATCACGGGCTGCGGAGAGGTATTTACCCTTCTTTCATACACTAAAGGGATGTTTGAACAAAATAGACTTCGTCTGGATGAAAGATGCCGAGAAGGCCTGCCAAGACATGAAAACATTTCTAAAAGAGTTACCTACCTTAATGGCACTAATCCAGGGTGAAACACTCATGATATGCCTTGCCGCTTCCTCCGAGGCAATTAGCTCAGTACTAATCGCTGATAGGGGTAAGGTCCAAATGCCAGTATACTTTGTAAGCAAGGTATTAGAAAATGGAGAAGTAAATTACCAAACAATGGAAAAGCTAATTTATGCCCTTGTGCACACGACAAGGCGATTAAGAAGGTACTTCCAAGCTCACCCGATACGGGTCCTAACGGACCAACCAATCTAGCACGTCTTGACCCGACTGGAGATATCCGAGAGAATGGCCAAGTGGGCAATTGAGCTTGGCGAGCATGAAATCAATTTTCTCCCAAGAAATTCAGTCAAAGGCCAGATTATAGCAGACTTCCTGGTAGAGATCCCCTCCGACATGATTAAAAACGGTGAAACTACAATTACAAGAAGGGACGAGGACGAAGTTTGGGAACTTTATACAGATGAGGCGTTAAGTGAAGAAGGAGCCAGCATAGGTTTACTCCTAGTATCCCCAAACAGGGAAGAAATAACTTACGCCATCCGGCTAAAATTTGCCGCCTCAAATAACGAAGACGAGTATTAGGCACTATTAGCAGGCCTACGCCTAGCAAAAAGCATTGACGTGCAATGGCTCACGGCCTACGGTGACTCGCAACTAGTAGAAAGCTGGTTAAACGGTAGTTTCGAAGCAATATTTGCATCGATGCAAAAATACCTAGAGCTCGCAAAATCGATGGTTCAAAACTTTGTGTCATTTGAAATTACACAAATACCCTGCAACCGTAACAAAAAAGTAGATGCTTTAAGCAAACTTGCCTCCCTGCTATACGATCTCTTCAGCAAATAGGTCATGGTGAAAGTACTTGAACGAAAGTCAACCGACGAAGATACCCTCATGGCAACAATCACAGAAGACGAAGACTGTTGGATGACACCCTTCATACGATACCTCACCGACGGCACCCTCCCGGAAAACAAACAACTGGCTCGTAGAATCCGGATACGTGCACCAATGTATCACTTCAAAGACGGCATCCTGTATAGAAAGTCATTCACTGAGCCATATTTGAGATGTGTTAGATCGGTGCAGGCCAAAGAAATCATACAAGAAATGCACGAAGGAGCCATACGGTTGTGATGGTTGCGAGACAGAAATAAATAGCAACCATAAGTTTAATAGGTTTTCAATGGTCTTCAAATATAACTTGATAGAGAGAGATGGTGAGGTAGAGAGAGAGGGATGTTATGGTGGTAATGACAATATGGGTGATCAAAGGTGGTGCTCCGGTGATGTAAGGGTGTATCGGATGGTGTTCTTCATTTATAAATAGAAATGAAACAAAGATATAGATGGTTTTCGTTGGTGGGTGTTACGGTGGAGGTGATGATTTGCTTGAATAAAAATCGAAGAAGGAGAGTTAGAGAGATTGACGATGGTTTATGGTGATTGGATGGTGAGTTTATGATGGTGCATGAAGGGTGGTGGTTTGATTCATGTCATGTAATTGTATATATCAATATGTTATGTATTAAGTATATATATTAGATAAATAGAAAGGTAGAATAGATAGGATAGATAGTTTAGCCAAAATACCAGACTTAGAAACCCACTGGATGACAAGCAAATCACAAATGTTTCCAAGTAAAGAAAGTTTAGTTTAATTAGAGTAAAAATTATAACAGGTAGTTTATGATTGTGGTTGTGTTAGTATTCAAAAGTGGGTTGATGATAGTTTTGATTGAGGTGGTTCTCTCATGGTGATCAATGGGTGGTGGAAAGTGGTAATGTTCAAAAGAGAAAGAGATACTTGATGGTGGTGATAGTGAATTCAAGAATGTAGGAAACAGAAAAAAAATTATTGATGTGTGGATGCATACATATAACGTGTATATATATAAAATTAATAATAATATAATAATAAAATATCATGATTTCAAATGTAAGTTGAGAAGGAAAAAAAAGTAAGTTTGATTGATAAAGCAAATTCACGGATTCATATATATCTGTCCAAGTTCATGATTGTAATATATATAATATTATTATCTAATCATGTGGATGAATGAAACCAAATACAGTAATTCATTTATACTGTGCCAAATTGAAGAATAGTTAAGCGGCCGATAGAATTCTACCGACAGTATTCACGGAGTGCTATATCGTACTCCGTTGTTAAAAAGTGGCGGGTAAAAGTACACCGAAAAATATATTTATTTATTTTAGTAATTAAGTGTGTAAAATGTGATTAAAAAGGTTCATCCATTATTTGTTTTAATACACTCACGAGGTCGCATCTTACTTGTTTAATATCAATCAAAATGACTAATGGTTATTACAATCATTCAATGTTTATATTCTATATGCATTATATATATATATATATATATATATATATATATATATATATATATATATATATATATATATATATATATATATATATATATATATATATATATATATATATATATATATATATATATATTCTTACTTGTTTAATTTCAATCAAAATGACTAATGGTTATTACAATCATTCAATATTTATATTCTATATGCATTATATATATATATATATATATATATATATATATATATATATATATATATAGATTTATTTTAATAAAAAATTTTAATATCTTATATTATTTTATTTTACAAGATTAATTCTAATAACTAAAGAGTATAATATTTCAAATTATATTTTAAATTATTATATATATACTATTTACAATTAATTGTTCGTGAATCGTCGGGAACAGTCGAAGGTCAATTGAGTATATGAAGCGGTTCAAATTTTTGAGACTCAACCTTACAGACTTTACTTATCGTGTCAAAAATATTAAATCGTATCGAGAGTTAGATTTAAAATTAGTTTAAATTTTCCGGGTCGTCACAATACCTACCCGTTAAAGAAATTTCGTCCCGAAATTTGATCGAGGTCATCATGACTAACAATAAGAATGTTTTCATGACGAATATGAGTTGATAAATAGAGTTTTATCATCATTGAGTAATATGGATAAAACAATTTGATTATTCGAAGAGTACGAGTGAAGCTATCACAAAAGAGTTAAATGAGGAATAAAGATTCGTCTTAATTTTTGACGTAGTCACGATTGAATTCCGGAATTCAAGGAATTTAAAGAAATCTTCTAAAAATGGAATCGTACAATTTATTAGCAAACTGTTGGAATTACGGAAGAATAGAAATATCAAGGAAATATTTCCGTGGTATGCTTAGAGATTAAGTAGAATGAAAGAGTCGTGTAACATGACACATGATGATGGTATAGTCTGTGAATCATCACATTCCATTAGAAACTCAGCATGACTTACTGTAATATAATCACGTTAATCAAGTGTCATTATATTATACTAACTCATGCTTCAGTCCCCAACACTACTTCAAAACATTCATATTTTAAGTTCGAATTTTCAGAATTTAAAAAAAATAGTTTCCTTTATGATGTAACGCAGATAACACGAAGACATAAATGATTTCAGATAAGAATAGTTATGAAAATATCTTCAGAAATATCGAGGATATTTATAATGAAAGATACGATGATATCTTAGAATTCCTAATATCGATGGATGATGAAGAAGATTTGTCCGTAAAGGTTTAGAGTCAAGAGCAAAGTATTCGTTAATGACTTCGGCAGACACTGATTCATTTAGATTCTTTGAATTCGGGTTTATTCTTTGTGATTTGTCCACAGTCTCCTTCATGGTTTGCTCAATCCGTTCTCCAGTTCCAAACCTTCTCTTTTTCTGAGTTTTGCCAACACACTATTCTTTATCATCAAACTTTTGGGTTATTAAGGTTGTTTACAGTTTTTGCTGCTTCATCAGCATTTTTCAAAATTTCGAGAACTGATTCGTAGGCTGGGCGCTTTTTAGAATTTCAGAATGGAAGATCATAATTCTAAGAGATAAATGTTATATGTATACATATAACTGTTGATGTAGAAACGCTGCGAGATTCAAAATACTGATTGCTGATTCTCGATAATTGGTATGGCAATTCTTGTTACAAGTTGCAGATGAGTATATGGTAAGGTTTTAATGAACAAATATAATGGTTCTTCAGAGAAACTTAAGTTAATGAGTAATGAAGTTGCTGGTAAGTTTACTGCTGATGTGGTGGATTATAAACGGTTCCCCGGTAACGATGTCAAAAGGCAAACTTATATATTAAAGTTATAATAAGGCTTATTCGAATGAAAGGTCGATGTTGATTTGCTGGAGCTGTGACAAAATTGGCTAATTTGGATAGGAATTGTAAAGTTATCTTCGGTAATAACAATACCAATGGATCATAGATTCGTGTTGAACTTCTACTTGGGTTCTAGGAGTTTTTTAGGTGTATGACTATATGCATAAGTCTTTCTTTTTGTAGGTAACGTGTGGTTGGATCATCCTCTCGATTGAGGTGTTTTCAAGATTCGTGAAAGGTTTGAACGCAGATTGGAATTGTCAAGATACAAATGAGGTTTAAGATGAAATCAAGTGGCAAACTTGAAGAAATTTTTAGTTTCATATGTTATAATCAATATTTTAATTCATTTTAATTGTCCAATGTTTGTAGTCTACAGTTAGTAGTCCACAGTTAGTAATTCAATAATTCATATATAGTTTAATATATAATATTTAAATTAATTAATACGTATCGTGACCCATTGTATAAATGTCTCAGACTCGATCACGACTTAAAGTATATATATTATTTTAGAATCAACCTCGACCCTTTATATGCTAACTCGAGCATTACCGCAATATAGAGTGACTTACGATTATTAGAAATAATATATATAGATGACGTCGATATGATATGTCAAAACATGGTATATGTGTCCTGATTTATCCGACGATATTTAAAGTGCGTAAAATAAATAACAAAAATTAAATGACGATAAATAAAATTGCGAGAATTAAAATTGCGATAAATAAATTGCGATAAATAAATTGAGATAAATAAAATATAATGAGGAATTAACAGTTAGCTAGGAACAGTTAGCTATGATTTTGTTAGCGTGGATTCTTAACAAAATTTCTCATAGTTAATTTGTTTGTTTCTAACAAATTTTATTTTTGTCAAATGTTTTCTTCATTATACCACTTGTTGGATTCTGATAAGTAAAAATCCAAATATGAAATTAAATGAAAATTGTTATTCTATGGTGAACGGATTCGTATATCTGTGGATGTAAGTAGGATAGTAAATGACTGTTGAATCAGATTCGAAGAATGTACAATGTAACTTATTAATGTGAAATCTAAATATTCCTCAGGTATTACCTACCCGTTAAAATATTTTCACCATTAACAGTTTGTGCAAAAGAATTTTTAATTACAATCTTTATGCAAACATATATACATATATATTTTCTTCAGATGTAATCATGGATTTAATGAGTTAATATGATATTAATCTCATTTAATTTATCGTTAGAACTAGAACACATAATCTCTAAAACATTAGAAATTATATAATCGTCATGTAGAACGAAGATAAATGATGTAGAATGATTCGTGGAACGATGATTATGCTCGAGGTACATAATGAGATGTTGAGGTGTGTGATGTTGAAACTTGGGTTATTGGTGGTACTGTTGGTGCTGGTGATGTTGCTGAACCTGGTACGTTTTGCACCATATTTTCCAAGGCTACAACTCGGGCGCGAAGCTCGTTGACTTATTACTCCGGGATGATTGTCGGTAGGAACGAGCGAATGAATAAGGTTTAGAATCTAAGTTGTGATATAGTCGTGGCGAGATACTCTGGAAATGAGTGAGAAAATGGTGTTTCGAACAGGTTCGCCGGTCAGTACTTCAAGTTCTTTGCCAAGAGGGAAAGTCGGTGGATGGAAAGGATTGCTTTCTTCTTGTCTCCATTGGTTTAGTCGACTACGAACCCATCCCCATTTCATCCAAAATAGGTGAAGGCTAATTGGTTGATCCATTCCTGTTACACTGCTTTCGGAGCTTAGGTGAATATCCATATCAGAATAGCGGTCGGAATAACTATCGGAATAGCTTATCGGAATCCGAGGGACTCGAACTGATTGAGGGATCCATCTTGTACGATCAGAGAATTGATTTTCGATATGAAATAGATTATAGGACTTAGATTGATATTCCAAAATCCCATAAGTTACGGAGGATTCTTCGGAACTGTCAGGAAAAGTTTATAGTAACAGATACGCTAAGATATGAATTAGTAGATAAGCTAAGATATGAATTTTGTCTATACACTTTTCTTGCAATCAATGCAGTAAGATGTGTCTAGACTAAGAATGATAAGCATGTAATTTCCGAAAAAAAGATAAGCGAAACTTTTGATATGCAGACACGGTCGAAGTCCAGACTCATTAATGCATCTTAATATCTATCAGTTAGACACACTAATGCAAGACCTGGTTCGCTAAGACTACTGCTCTGATACCAACTTTAACAACCCGTTCATATTGATTATAAATGATTAATCTCAATTGATTTCATTGCGAGGTATTGACCTCTATATGATACGTTTTACAAATATTGCATTCGTTGAAAGATAACTCATTTCAAAATATAACCTTTCGATATAAATGATATATGATTCTCCTAATATGAATGACTAATCTTTTATAACAGTCTTTTTGAACTCAATGACTTGAATGCAACATCTTTTGTGAAATGTCCCGTTCATTTTGATTATAAACGTTCCATATTAATTGATTTCGTTGCGAGGTTTTGACCTCTATATGAGATGTTTTTCAAAGACTGCATTCATTTTTAAAACAAACATAACCTTTATTTTATCGATAAAGGTTTAAAAAGCATTACGTAGATTATCAAATAATGATAATCTAAAATATACTGTTTACACACGACCATTACATAATGGTTTACAATAAGAATATATTACATGAAAAATAAGTTTCTTGAATGCAGTTTTTACACAATATCATACAAGCATGGACTCCAAATCTTGTCCTTATTTTAGTATGCAACAGCGGAAGCTCTTAATATTCACCTGAGAATAAACATGTTTAAAACGTCAACAAAAATGTTGGTGAGTTATAGGTTTAACCTATATATTATCAAATCATAATAATAAACCACAAGATTTCATATTTCAATACATCCCATACATAGAGATATAAATCATTCATATAATGAACACCAGGTAACCAACATTAACAAGATGCATATAGAATATCCCCATCATTCCGGGACACCCATCGGACATGATAATTTTGAAGTACTAAAGCATTCCAAATTTCAGAATGGGGCTTGTTGGGCCCGATAGATCTATCTTTAGGATTCGCGTCAATTTGGGGGTCTGTTCCCAAATTCTTAGGCTACCAAGCTAAAAAGGGGCATATTCGGCTTCGATCATTCACCCATATAATGTAGTTTCATTTACTTGTGTATATTTCGTAAAACATTTATAAAGTTGCATGTATTCTCATCCCAAAATATTAGATTTTAAAAGTGGGACTATAACTCACTTTCACAGATTTTTACTTCGTCGGGAAGTAAGACTTGGCCACTGATCGATTCACGAACCTATACAAATATGTACATATATATCAAAGTATGATCAAAATATATTTACAACATTTTTTATTACGTTTTAATGATTTGAGTTTGTTAAGTCAGCAGTCCTCGTTAGTAACCTACAGCTAGTTGTACACAGTTAGATGTACAGAAATAAATAAATATAAATTATCTTGGATCAATCCACAACCCAGTGTATACAAGCCTCAGGCTAGATCACAACTCAAAGTATATATATTATTTTGGAATCAACCTCAACCCTGTATAGCTAACTCCAACATTACTGCATATAGAGTGTCTATGGTTGTTCTAAAATATATTATATAAATGGGTCGATATGATATGTCAAAACATTGTATACGTGTCTATGGTATCCCAAGATTACATAATATATATTAGAATACATGAATAATACAATATAAGTTTGTTAAGTTATGATTTGTATAGAATTGTTACAATATTTCCCGTAGCTACAACAATAAAAAAAAATCCAATCTTGTTTTACCCATAACTTCTTCGTTTTAAATCCGTTTTGAGTGAATCAAATTGCTATGGTTTCATATTGAACTCTATTTTATGAATCAAAACAGAAAAAGTATAGGTTTATAGACAGAAACATAAGTTACAAGTCGTTTTTGTAAAGGTAGTCATTTCAGTCGAAAAAAATGACGTCTAGATGACCATTTTGGAAAACATACTTCCACTTTAAGTTTAACCATGATTTTTGGATATAGTGTCATGTTCATAAGAAAAATCTTTTTCCCAGAAGAACAACTTTTAAATCAAAGTTTATCATAGATTTTAATTAACTAACCCAAAACAGCCAGCGGTGTTACTACGACGGCGTATATCCGGTTTTACGGTGTTTTTCGTGTTTTCTGGTTTCAAATCATTAAGTTAGCATATCATATAGATATATAACATGTGTTTAGTTGATTTTAAAAGTCAAGTTAGAAGGATTAAATTTTGTTTGCGAACAAGTTTAGAATTAACTAAACTATGTTCTATTGATTACTAGTTTAAACCTTCGAATAAGTTAGTTTTATATATATGAATCAAATGATATTTTGAACATCCTTACTACCTCAAGTTTAGTAGGTAAAACTAGTGGAAGTAACAAGAAATGATCTAGCTTCAAAGGATCTTGGATGGCTTGAAAGTTCTTGAAGTAGGATCATGACACAAAAACAAGTTCAAGTAAGATTTTTTACTTGAATTAAGATAGTTTATAGTTATAGAAATTGAATCAAAGTTTGAATATGAATATTACCTTGAATAAGAAAGATAACCTACTGTAAATAACAAAGGTTTCTTGATCTTAGATGATTACTTGGAATGGATTAGAAAGCTTGGATGTAAACTAGTAAACTTGAAAGGATTTTCGAAGTGTTCTTCCTAAGATGATAATAGCTTGATTCTTGAAGTAATTTTTGATGAAGATGATGATTAGCTACTGGAAAAATTCATTCATAAGTGTGTGTGTGTGTTGAGAGAGAATTAGAAAGAGAATTGGAAGTGAAATGGAGTGAATGATGAGTGGTAAGTGGTGAGTGGGGTTAAAAGGAGTTCTAGTTAGTTGACTAGTTCATGGTAGAAGTTAAAATTGATTAGTCATATATGACATAATCAAGAGTGGAATTCCATGCTAGTTCTTATTGGTATATACCCATAGTAAGTACATCTTGAAGCTGTGTATAATACGGGTATGAATACAACTAGAATTCTTGATGAAAAAAGAATGGGAATGTAACTGTAACCATTTTCGTTAAGTATGAGTGTCTTGATATATGTCTTGAAGTCTTCCAAAAGTATATTAATACATCTAAATACACTACATGAATATACATTTTAACTGAGTCGTTAAGTCATCGTTAGTCATTACATGTAAGTGTTGTTTTGAAACCTTTAAGTTAACGATCTCATTTAATGTTGTTAACCCATTGTTTATTATATCTAATGAGATGTTAAATTATTATATTATCATGATATTATGATATATTAATATATCTTAATATGATATATATACATTTAAATGTCGTTACAACGATAATCGTTACTTATATGTCTCGTTTCGAAATCCTTAAGTTAGTAGTCTTATTTTTATGTATATAATTCATTGTTAATATACTTATGGAGATACTTACTTATCATAATCTCATGTTAACAATATGTATATCCATATATATATCGTCATGTCATTTTTACGAGTTTTAACGTTCGTGAATCGCTGGTCAACTTGGGTGGTCAATTGTCTATATGAAACCTATTTCAGTTAATCAAGTCTTAAAAAGTTTGATTGTTTAACATGTTGGAAACACTTAATCATGTAAATATCAATTTCATCTAATATATATAAACATGGAAAAGTTCGGGTCACTATAGTACCTACCCGTTAAATAAATTTCGTCCCGAAATTTTAAGCAGTTGGAGGTGTTGATGTTTCTTCTGGAAATAAGTGCGGGTATTTCTTCTTCATCTGATCTTCTCGTTCCCAGGTGAACTCGGGTCCTCTACGAGCATTCCATCGAACCTTAACAATTGGTATCTTGTTTTTCTTAAGTCTTTTAACCTCACGATCCATTATTTCGACGGGTTCTTCGATGAATTGAAGTCTTTCGTTGATTTGAATTTCGTCTAACGGAATAGTGAGATCTTCTTTAGCAAAACATTTCTTCAAATTCAAGACGTGGAAAGTGTTATGTATAGCTGCGAGTTGTTGAGGTAACTCAAGTCGGTAAGCTACTGGTCTGACACGATCAATAATCTTGAATGGTCCAATATACCTTGGATTTAATTTCCCTCGTTTACCAAATCGAACAACACCTTTCCAAGGTGCAACTTTAAGCATGACCATCTCTCCAATTTCAAATTCTATATCATTTCTTTTAATGTCATCGTAACTCTTTTGTCGACTTTGGGCAGTTTTCAACCGTTGTTGAATTTGTATGATCTTCTCGGTAGTTTCTTGTATTATCTCCGGACCCGTAATCTGTCTATCCCCCACTTCACTCCTACAAATCGGAGACCTGCACTTTCTACCATAAAGTGCTTCAAACGATGCCATCTCAATGCTTGAATGGTAGCTGTTGTCGTAGGAAAATTCTGCTAGCGGAAGGTGTCGATCCCAACTGTTTCCGAAATCAATAACACAGGTTCGTAGCATGTCTTCAAGCGTTTGTATCGTCCTTTCGCTCTGCCCATCAGTTTATGGATGATAGGCAGTACTCATGTCTAGACGAGTTCCTAATGCTTGCTGTAATGTCTGCGAGAATCTTGAAATAAATCTGCCATCCCTATCAGAGATAATAGAGATTGGTATTCCATGTCTGGAGATGACTTCCTTCAAATACAGTCGTGCTAACTTTTCCATCTTATCATCTTCTCTTATTGGCAGGAAGTGTGCTGATTTGATGAGACGATCAACTATTACCCAAATAGTATCAAAACCACTTGCAGTCCTTGGCAATTTAGTGATGAAATCCATGGTAATGTTTTCCCATTTCCATTCCGGGATTTTGGGTTGTTGAAGTAGACCTAATGGTTTCTGATGCTCCGCTTTGACCTTAAAACACGTCAAACATTCTCCTACGTATTTAGCAACATCGACTTTCATACCCGACCACCAAAAATGTTTTTTGCCCCGTTCCAGGATGTATTGAATATCTGGTTTTATGAGCTTCTCTAAGTACCATTTCTCTCATATCTCCAAATTTTTGTACCCAAATTCTTTCAGCCCTATACCGGGTTCCATCTTCCCGAATATTAAGATGCTTCTCCGATCCTTTGGGTATTTCATCCCTTAAGTTTCCCTCTTTTAAAACTCCTTGTTGCGCCTCCTTTATTTGAGTAGTAAGGTTAGTGTGAATCATTATATTCATAGTTTTTACTCGAATAGGTTCTATGTCCTTTGTGCTCAAGGCGTCGGCTACCACATTTGCCTTTCCCGGGTGATAACGAATCTCAAAGTCGTAATCATTCAATAATTCAATCCACCTACGCTGCCTCATATTCAGTTGTTTCTGATTAAATATGTGTTGAAGACTTTTGTGGTCGGTATATATAATACTTTTGACCCCATATAAGTAGTGCCTCCAAGTCTTTAATGCAAAAACAACCGTGCCTAATTCCAAATCATGCGTCGTATAATTCTGCTCGTGAATCTTCAATTGTCTAGACGCATAAGCAATTACCTTCGTTCGTTGCATTAATACACAACCGAGACCTTGTTTTGAGGCATCACAATATATCACAAAATCATCATTCCCTTCAGGTAATGACAATATAGGTGCCGTAGTTAACTTTTTCTTCAACAATTGAAACGCTTTCTCTTGTTCATCCTTCCATTCAAATTTCTTCCCTTTATGCGTTAATGCAGTCAAGGGTTTTGCTATTTTAGAAAAATCTTGGATGAATCTCCTATAATAACCAGCCAGCCCTAAAAATTGGCGTATGTGCTTCGGAGTTTTCGGGGTTTTCCACTTTTCAACGGTTTCAATCTGAATACCTTCTTTGTTCACTATGTGACCGAGGAATTGAACTTCTTCCAACCAAAATGCACATTTTGAAAACTTAGCGTATAGTTTTTCCTTTCATAACAACTCTAGCACTTTTCTCAAATGTTCTTCATGCTCTTGGTGTAACAACCCAAACCAAACCGCGACCAGAATACAAAATAAATTTTTTTTTTGCTGTACAGAGAAGTGGCGCGGCGCGCCAGGATGGCCGCGCGGCGCGCCATTCTGGCCTGTCCGGAAAGTTTCAAAATGCGAAAAAGATCGACCAGTTCCCGACATTTTTAGACGACACGCTTTTAACCACACATTCAAATATGTAAAACTAACACAATTCAAACATAAAATAAGTTTTACAAAGCGGGGCCCACTTCGGCCGTTTTACGAGTTTAATACAAAATATGAGTTTCGACCGCCAAAAAGTTTAAGTACCAAACTACACTACGAGCATGGCGTTTGGGATTAAACTACCCAAGTCTCGGTCAAACTCCAAGAACTAACACTTCCAAAAAGCGTCCCCTAATCAACAAGCAGGATCTCTAATCCATGATAATGCCCTTACCCTTGTCCACAACCGAACCTATAAAAATAGTAAACAACGAGAGGGTAAGCAAAGCTTAGTGAATGCAATAATTATACGAATACATATATAATTATACCTACTTGCATATACTTACACAAACCGCAAACATGCTAACAAACACAATTAGGTTATCGTCGCAATAACAAGCTATAAACCTCCAATACCACAAGCTAGCATAACAACCTCATATAAATATAACTCGAATAATATAATATGCTTACCACACAAATAACCATGGTTAACCAATAGTACAAGGGAACGGCGCTCGCGAAAACGCCACCGGTGTTCACAACATCCGTTAGGGTACTTAACACCTCGCACCACTAACCCATAGGGTGGCACCTTAACACCTCAGCACATCACCCCGAGTGGCATCTTAACACCTCGATGCATCACTCATTAATTTACGGAGTGGTGTCTTAACACCTCGACACTACACTCCTAGGTGGCATCTTAACACCTCGATGCTACACCTGAGTGGCATCTTAACACCTCGATGCTACACTCTTCACGTGAAACATGGTGTCTTAGCACCTCGACACTACACATTTCACGCTACAACAAATAGATACATTATATACATACGCATATAATTATTCCACTCACCTCAAAGTCTTGTGAAAAGATACCCGAGCTTGCGAAACCTCAAAGTAACGTACCTATCACATTATACACATCATCAATCGCAAACTCAAGTCGGTTAACCAAACCCTTTCACCATTCTAAGCCATTTTGACCCAAGGTGCAATTTCAACCCATTTGCACCCTTAACCCTAAATTGGGTCAACACACACTAAAACCCTAATCATTCGTCAAGATGGGTTTAAAACACACTTAGGTCACAAGGCTAACTCGTTTTCATACTTGCTAGGCCACTTAGGTCATTAAAGACTCATTTGACCCATTTCAAAGTCAACACACCCATTTGGGTCATCCATACCCAATAACACCCATTTACATATTATAAAAGTGTTCTAGCCACCAACTAACCAAATTTAAGACTCAAAAGTCCAATTAACACATTCAAACCCTAGGTTAGCCCTAGGTTAGTCATCAATGAGTCTTCGTAACCCATAATCACCTAAAATCCCCAAAATACTAACAAAATGGGTCTTTGGTTCATCATAGAACAAAACCTAACCCTTAATGCAATTAAAGTAAGAAATTGGATTTTATAACTTACCAACACAATCACCACGTAGCTATCGACTAGATGAACGACTTTAAAACTTGCACCAAGACCCGATTCAACCTCTTTCACCCTTTAATGGAGCTTTCTCTCTCAAGGGTTGCACTCTCTCTCTAGAGTTTAATTGGAGAAGATAAGGTTGTTGGGAATGGAGTGAATGAAGCTCCAAAACTGATCCAAGGCATTAAATTCGGGCTCCAATGTGTTTTGACCAAAATGCCCTCAAAATATCTATTTTAAAAGAAGAGGAGAATCTGTCGCAGACAGATGGCGTGGCGCGCCACCAGGCCGCGCGGCGCGCGACACCTCCAGTTCAGCTTCTTTCTTGCTTTTAAATATATACAACCAAAACCCCACAACTTGAATAACTTATACACACATATGTACAATAAAATATTCGGGTCTTACAACTCTCCCCCACTTAGATTAGATCACGTCCTCGTGATCCGCACCAAATACTAGAAGTTAAGCACTTCTACCTTGAACATTTCCGTCTCCAATGCGGAACTTACACATGTAGCAATCACCCATCAGGGTTCTCACTTCCATTCGATCAAAACTTCCACCACTCACTCGGAAGTACACTGTGAAAACTTCATAATATTTTTCCAAAAGCCATATCATTCCCTCATTTCAACGATATCGGGTAATCAACCCACGAGACAAAACAACCACAACCATTTGCACCTATGCCGAGTATCCAAACTCGTACCATACACTCCACAGTCGTCCTAAAAGTAACACAATTCACCGACAATCATCGTCGTTACGCCTTTCAATCGTGGAATATTCGAGAATCATCCCGACGCTTTCCGAAAATCTCTCGTATCCCTCTATCGGGAACCTCGCCATTCCGACTCACGTCGCTAACTACCTTCGCAATTTATTTCCAAAGTCCAACTTGAGACTTTTTCGAAGACCACCAAAGCTTTCCTTTCTTAAATAAGCGACACCCGTTCGCTCATCACGCCTACTAGATAGGAACTTTTCCCGCTAAACATCACACTATACTATAGTTGTAAATTCGGGTTTCTCACCGGTACTCAAAATCAAAGTAATCACACCATCGGTGTCAGAAGTTACTCTAGCAGGTATAAAGAGGCACCTGTCGTTGTGTTATCCAACCCCAATTACCAACACCGAGTCTCCAAATCTACCGAACTCTACGGCTCAACGCCCATGACTTCCTAACGACGCCCGCTAGTCACTATCCACCTAGGCCGCCTAGCTAGCCTATTTATCTTTCAACTCAACAATAAGGAGGCGCTTGAAACACCAAGGCTTACACCTTTCCGACTTCGTCCTAACCACTGACCCGGTTACCTACATACATAAGGATAGTTAACCACCATGACTCTACTCGTACACGAACGTGGTTAACGGAAGTGCCTCTCGAACGGTATACCGCATACACCCCCAAAATCATAAAAGAAAAGAGTGGCTGTCAAGAGCGTACAACACTCGCCACACAATCACAAAATCGCCATCGAAATCGAACTGCCATTTAATCATCAATTCGAAGATTATTCCAATAACTAAATACACACTTGCACGCATTCCGAAACGTGCAATGCACACAACGATCACTTAGAATACGCGAAAACGTCACGTATTCTTCCAACTTCTCTAGGCAATCCTTCTCTAAGAGTCAACATTAATAACCAAATTGTCACCCGCAATTTACTAAAGTCCACAATTCCGAGCACCAAGTTTGCTCAATCCCTTATATCGGGAAGAACTTAACCGATCTCGTGCCAAGATATCAATCCCCTAGCGTACCCTTACCAAGTACAATGCTAAAAACCACCAAGTCTCAACCTAATGTCAACAACCCAAAATATGAAGGCCAAGTAAAAATGAATCCTTACGGATAACACCTTCCACCTAACACCCCTCTTAGTACGCATACACGGCTAATACGCATCTACCGCAAGTATTTGATCAGAACACGGCTATTGTATCACTAGTCACACAACATGGTCCTCATGACCGAACCACCGGCGAATACAACCAGTAGTTTTCAATACTAACAATAAGAAGGTTATTCAATACAAAACTCAAGGTGTACAAAAACGGCTATCGTGATATATCCGTAGTGCGCAAAAACGGCTATTGCAACACTACCAACAATATGTGAGTGAAACACGGCTGCCGCACTATTAATACCAATGTGTGAGTAAAACCGACTATTACTCACAACCATGTGCACAAAACGGCTATGTACACAATTCCTACGGGCAATTAAAATCGTAAAGATACAAGTAACGGTTCTTCCCGAGAGCCGCTTGCCATCCATCACAACCAAGGGTGGTAGCAAAGAGTTAATCCTTCCGGATATCCCTCATCACCTATCACAAGTCAAACGCTGTCAACAGAGAGATGACCCCAAATAAACACATATATCTAATTTCCTCGTAGTACACAAAATGGCTATTTTGTAACTACTACCTAAAGTATACGACAATGAGGCATCGTACCCTTTTAGAATGAAATTACCGCTACCTGCAAGGTAGACTTTTCCAACTATTAAATCCTTTCTACCCATTACCACTACGAAAGCATCCGGTCAATGATACACACATGCTCTCAAGGGTTTCACCCACTTCACTACAAACGCGAACACGCGCTCACAACCTAACGCCAAAGTTCGTTCTCATGGCTTAGTGGATTCATTTACCCTATCACTAAGAAATGCTTGGTTGCACTAAGTCTTACGCCCTCGTCCGTTAATACAAATGTCATCATAGGGTGTTTCCATTAGGAATGTCACCCGCATCAATACTACGTATTACCACTATGCATTCATCCCCAGGGCGCGTTTCCACGAGTCAACGACTCAGGCGCTACCCTGGTGCACTATCATCAAAACCATCAACTAACCGAATCTTCACCGAGTTCACTTGAGTCTAAATAGATCTCGAAGCAAAGTTTAAGTCCCTAATACATACACGAATCCATCGGCACAAATAAACAATAATAAGGCATATTTGTACCAAAGACGAAAATACCTGAAACATCATCGTTGGACCCTTGCGCTCCACTGATCATCAGATAGTCACGCTCTAACCTTCTAACCCGATCTACAAACGATTCGGAACACTCCGACTTACGGTGTCCCTTCTTTTGGCAAATAAAGCACTCGATCGTGCTTAAAGGTACACTCGTACAATCCCGTGCAAAATGACCTCGTCCTCCACACCGAAAGCACGTAGGCCCATAACCTGTCTTACTCCTCTACTTCACTTTTTCAACACCTCCGGGCGTACTTCTCACCCTTTTTCTAGGAGCACCTCTTGATTCTAACTTTCTCTTACCTAAAGAGTGATCAGCAAATTTTGAAGCATGAGATTCAATCCCCATAGTTGCTCCTTCGTCACCGTCACCTTGAGGTTTAGGAAACCTATTTTCTAACTCTTCCTTCCCGACCTTAGGCACTCGGTCTCGAACCATCTCGGTCACTATTCCCTCGAACGACTCTTGGAGAACTTGCTTAA
The DNA here is from genome assembly GCF_046630445.1 of Rutidosis leptorrhynchoides. Taxonomy (NCBI): domain Eukaryota; kingdom Viridiplantae; phylum Streptophyta; class Magnoliopsida; order Asterales; family Asteraceae; genus Rutidosis; species Rutidosis leptorrhynchoides. Next base: position 191,262,102 of record NC_092340.1, on the reverse strand, counting down.
CCTTGTTGGCGAAAATCAAGATATAGCGTTCGAACTCCGCCTCAATCCTTAATGTTAACTCATCCTTCCCCTCATGAATAGGTGCGTCCGTTCCGGTTCCATCTTCCGTCTTCTTTCTAAAGAATGCATATAGATTAAACAACGAAACGAAAAGGAACGACATACATATACCACACCGCCCCATCTTGCTTGATACTCGTCGTACATTGCTTGTTTGACACGTCTTGAACCCGTAACAATGGTAGCTAATCATTGTTACGCGAGCACGTCGCATTAACTTGCTAGTACAACGTCTATCTCGCTTGATGATTGCTAAAACAACACAAAACGATTAGTGCAAGGTTAGTTCACATAGACCTAATCACTAACCAAATCCCCGGTCCGACCCGTCTCCTACAAGTCCCGCAAAAAGCGCATACACATTAAAGTCTAAGTCTAGGCACCTATCTCAAGTCGCCTAAATCCCTTAGACCGTGCTCTGATACCACTTGTAACAACCCAAACCAAACCGCGACCAGAATACAAAATAAAAAAAAATTTTGCTGTACAGAGAAGTGGCGCGGCGCGCCAGGATGGCCGCGCGGCGCGCCATTCGGGCCTGTCCGGAAAGTTTCAAAATGCGAAAAAGATCGACCAGTTCCCGACATTTTTAGACGACACGCTTTTAACCACACATTCAAATATGTAAAACTAACACAATTCAAAAGTAAAATAAATTTTACAAAGCGGGGCCCACTTCGGCCGTTTTACGAGTTTAATACAAAATATGAGTTTCGTCCGCCAAAAAGTTTAAGTACCAAACTACACTACGAGCATGGCGTTTAGGATTAAACTACCCAAGTCTCGGTCAAACTCCAAGAACTAACACTTCCAAAAAGCGTCCCCTAATCAACAAGCGGGATCTCTAATCCATGATAATGCCCTTACCCTTGTCCACAACCGAACCTATAAAAATAGTAAACAACGAGAGGGTAAGCAAAGCTTAGTGAATGCAATAATTATACGAACACATATAGAATTATACCTACTTGCATACACTTACACAAACCGCAAACATGCTAACAAACACAATTAGCTTATCGTCGCAATAACAAGCTATAAACCTCCAATACCACAAGCTAGCATAACAACCGCATATAAATATAACTCGAATAATATAATATGCTTACCACACAAATAACCATGGTTAACCAATAGTACAAGGGAACGGCGCTCACGAAAACACCATCGGTGTTCACAACATCCGTTAGGGCACTTAACACCTCGCACCACTAACCCCTAGGGTGGCACCTTAACACCTCGGCACATCACCCCGAGTGGCATCTTAACACCTCGATGCATCACTCATTAATTTACGGAGTGGTGTCTTAACACCTCGACACTACACTCCTAGGTGGCATCTTAACACCTCGATGCTACACCCGAGTGGCATCTTAACACCTCGATGCTACACTCTTCACGTGAAACATGGTGTGTTAGCACCTCGACACTACACATTTCACGCTACAACAAATAGATACATTATATACATACGCATATAATTATTCCACTCACCTCAAAGTCTTGTGAAAAGATACCCGAGCTTGTGAAACCTCAAAGTAACGTACCTATCACATTATACACATCATCAATCGCAAACTCAAGTCGGTTAACCAAACCCTTTCCCCATTCTATGCCATTTTGACCCAAGGTGCAATTTCAACCCATTTGCACCCTTAACCCTAAATTGGGTCAACACACACTAAAACCCTAATCATTCATCAAGATGGGTTTAAAACACACTTAGGTCACAAGGCTAACTCGTTTTCATACTTGCTAGGCCACTTAGGTCATTAAAGACTCATTTGACCCATTTCAAAGTCAACACACCAATTTGTGTCATCCATACCCAATAACACCCATTTACATATTATAAAAGTGTTCTAGCCACCAACTAACCAAATTTAAGACTCAAAAGTCCAATTAACACATTCAAACCCTAGGTTAGTCATCAATGAGTCTTCGTAACCCATAATCACCCAAAATCCCCAAAATACTAACAAAATGGGTCTTTGGTTCATCACTAGCCCAAAACCTAACCCTTAAAGCAATTAAAGTAAGAAATTGGGTTTTATAACTTACCAACACAATCACCACGTAGCTATCGACTAGATGAACGACTTTAAAACTTGCACCAAGACCCGATTCAACCTCTTTCACCATTTAATGGAGCTTTCTCTCTCAAGGGTTGCACTCTCTCTCTAGAGTTTAATTGGAGAAGATAAGGTTGTTGGGAATGGAGTCAATGAAGCTCCAAAACTGATCCAAGGCATTAAATTCGGGCTCCAATGTGTTTTGACCAAAATACCCTCAAAATATCTATTTTAAAAGAAGAGGAGAATCTATCGCAGACAGATGGCGTGGCGCGCCACCAGGCCGCGCGGCGCGCGACACCTCCCGTTCAGCTTCTTTCTTGCTTTTAAATATATACAACCAAAACCCCACAACTTGAATAACTTATACACACATATGTACAATAAAATATTCGGGTCTTACACTTGGTCATTCTTTGAGTAAATAAGTATGTCATCGATGAAAACAATGACAAACTTGTCAAGGTATGATCCACACACTCGGTTCATTAGGTCCATGAACACAGCTGGTGCGTTAGTCAACCCAAACGGCATAACCATAAACTCGTAATGACCGTAACGCGTCCTAAAAGCAGTCTTTGGAATATCATCCTCCTTCACCCGCATTTGATGATACCCAAAACGTAAATCAATCTTCGAATAAACCGACGAGCCTTGTAGTTGATCAAATAAGTCGTCGATTCTCGGTAGTGGGTAGCGGTTCTTGATTGTAAGTTTGTTCAACTCTCGGTAGTCGATACATAACCTAAATGTACCATCTTTCTTCTTGACAAACAAAATAGGAGCTCCCCATGGTGATGTGCTTGGTCGAATGAAACCACGCTCTAAAAGTTCCTGTAACTGACTTTGTAATTCTTTCATTTCGCTGGGTGCGAGTCTGTATGGAGCACGAGCTATTGGTGCAGCTCCTGGTACAAGGTCTATTTGAAATTCAACGGATCGATGTGGGGGTAATCCCGGTAATTCTTTTGAAAATACATCGGGAAATTCTTTTGCGACGGGAACATCACTGATGTTCTTTTCTTCAGGTTTAACTTCCTTGATGTGTGCTAGAATGACGTAACAACCTTTTCTTATTAGTTTTTGCGCCTTCAAACTACTAATAAGATTTAATTTCGCATTGTTCTTTTCTCCGTACACCATTAAAGGTTTTTCCTTTTCACGCATAATGCGAATCGCATTTTTGTAACAAACGACATCTGCTCTCACCTTCTTCAACCAGTCCATGCCAATTATTACATCAAAACTCCCTAAATCGACTGGTATTAAATCAATCCTAAACATTTCATCACCCAATTTAATTTCTCTATCCCGACATATATTATCTGCTGAAATTAATTTACCGTTTGCTAATTCGAGTAAAAATTTACTATCCAAAGGCGTCAATGGGCAACTTAACTTAGCACAAAAATCTCTACTCATATAGCTTCTATCCGCACCCGAATCAAATAAAACATAAGCATATTTATTATCAATAAGAAACGTACCCGTAACAAGCTCTGGGTCTTCCTGCGCTTCTGCCGTATTAATATTGAAAATTCTTCCGCGACCCTGCCCATTATTATTCCCCTGATTCGGGCAATTACTTCTAATGTGGCCCAGTTTTCCACATCCATAACAAACAAAGGCGGCATTACTTGTTTCGCCACTATTTATTCCTTTAGTTCTATTAAACTTTGGTCCATAGACCTCACACTTTTTCGCACCATGGCCAGTTCTTTTACACTTGGTGCAAAATGTCGTGCATAACCTATTCTGGTGGTACTCTTCACACCTTTGGCGTTTTTGGTTTTTGTTGCCGTTGTTGTTATTGAGGTTGTTGTTGGGATTATTATTGTTGTTGGAATGGTTATTGTAGTTGTTGTTGTTGGGACGTTTGTTGTAGTTATTGTTAGGATTGCGATTATTGTTGCGATTATTGTTGCGGTTGTTGTTGTAATTGTTGTTGTTGTATTGTTGACCCTTGTCACTGGTTTCTTCCCACTTTCTCTTGAGTTGTTTCGTGTTAGTTTCTTCGGTCGCCTGCTCTTTAATTCTTCCCTCAATCTGATTTATGAGTTTATGAGCCATTTGACTTGCCTTTTGTATGGAAGCGGGCTCGTGTGAACTCACATCTTCTTGAATCCTTACTGGTAACCCTTTTATAAACGCGTCGATCTTCTCTTCTTCATCTTCGAACGTTCCTGGACATAATAGGCACAACTCTGTGAATCGTCGTTCATATGTGGTAATGTCGAACCCTTGTGTTCGTAACTCTCTAAGCTCTACCTTGAGCTTATTGACTTCGTTTCTAGGATGGTACTGTTCATTCATCAATTGCTTGAATGCCGACCACGGTAGTGCGTAAGCAGCATTTTGTCCTACATGTTCAAGATAGGTGTTCCACCACGTTAATGCAGTACCTGTGAAGGTATGTGTAGCGTACTTAACTTTGTCCTCTTCAGTACACTTACTTATGGCAAACACCGATTCGACTTTCTCGGTCCACCGTTTCAATCCAATTGGTCCTTCAGTTCCATCAAATTCCAAAGGTTTGCAGGCAGTGAATTCTTTGTAGGTGCATCCTATACGATTTCTTGTGGAATTAGTTCCACTGCTAGATCCAAAGTTATTGTTATTTTGCATCGCAGCCTGTACTACGGCTATGTTTGCTGCAAGGAAAACACAGAAGTCTTCCTCGCTCATGTTCAAATTCTGACGAGTCGCCGGTGCCATTTCCTTCAAAAAATAGCCAAAAGAATTGAGTTAATCATATAGAATTTAAGAGTAGTCAATAGTATCTCGTAGCATTATATGAACTTATTTATAAAAGCTTTTTCTTCATATTAGCGTCTTATAAGTTTAAATTCGGGTACTACCTACCCGTTAAGTTCATACTTAGTAGCTAATATACAATTCAACTACTACAATTGATAATGCTAAAAATGAACATATATTTCATCGCATTATCCCTCAAGAAAGACAAGCTTTTAGTTGCAGTTGTCCTATTTACAAGGAATATTTGTTTAAAAATTAAAAGGTGAAGACAAAAGACAGATTCGACGAATTGAAGACGCAAACGACCAAAAAGCTCAAAAGTACAAAGTACAATCAAAGTGGTTCAAATTATTGATGAGAAATGTCTCAAAATTATAAGAGTACAGGACGCAAAACGCAAAGTATAAGATATTAAATTATATGAAAGGACGTTTGAAAATCCGGAACCGAGACATGAACCAGCTTTTAACGTACGACGCAATGGACCGAAAGTTACAAATTAATTATGTATATAAATATAATATAATATATAATTAATTATATAAATTATATATTTATATTATATTTATATAATAAAATCCGTCGGCAAGCTAGGAGCCAAACTTGTGTGAGCTGGATTCCACAGCTCTGCACTCGCGGAGCTTATAAAGGCAAAACCCCCCGCACTCGCGGAGCACACAAAAATAGTAATCTGCCTATAAAAGGCCATGCAATTCGACGGATTATTGACATCTTTTTCTTCTTCCTTCATACGTAATATATATATATATATATATATATATATATATATATATATATATATATATATATATATATATATATATATATATATATATATATATATTATAATTTTAATTTTAATTTTAATTTTAAATTCTAATAATAATGGTATGTTAGCGAATGTTGTAAGGGTGTAAGTCGAAATTCTGTCCGTGTAACGCTACGCTATTTTTAGTCATTGTAACTTATGTTCCACCTTTTTAATTTAATGTCTCGTAGCTAAGTTATTATTATGCTTATTTAATACCGAAATAATCATGATGTTGGGCTAAAAATATTAAAATTGGGTAATTTGGCTTTGTACCATAATTGGGGTTTGGACAAAAGAACGACACTTGTGGAAATTAGACTATGGGCTATTAATGGGTTTTATATTAATTAAACAATACCTTGTTAATTTAATATATAAACTTATAATTTGACGTATTTATATATAACCACATACGCTTGACTGGGTACGGTGGGCGGGATATCTATAAATACCAATAATTGTTCATTTTACCGGACTAGAACTGGATTAATAGTTAATATACTTTTTGAAACAGGGGTGGATTACATTCAAGGGTAATTGGTATAATTTTTAACAAAGTAGTAAAACCTTGGTTTACACGCAGTCGATAACCTGGTGTATTCACTAAACAAAGTATTAAAACCTTGTTACAATTTGAATCCCCAATTAGTTGGAATATTTGACTTCGAGAATAAGAATAATTTGACGAAGACTTTTGCACTTTATATTTATTACTGATGGACTATTATGGATAAATCTGTATGGACATATCGAATAATCCAGGACAAAGGACAATTAACCCATGGGAATAAACTAAAATCAACACGTCAAACATCATGATTATGGAAGTTTAAATAAGCATAATTCCTTTATTTTCATATTTAATTGCACTTCTAATTATCGCACTTTTATTTATTGTCATTGTATTTAATTGCACTTTTAATTATCGTACTTTTTAATTATCACAAGTTTATTTTATCGCAATTTTATTTATCGCAATTTCATTATCGTTATTTACTTTACGCTTTAAATTAAGTCTTTTATTTATTTAATATTTTACATTAGGTTTTAACTGCGACTAAAGTTTTAAAAATCGACAAACCGGTCATTAAACGGTAAAAACCCCCCTTTTTATAATAATAATATTACTTATATATATTTGTATTTTTATAAATTAAAACTAATATAGCGTTAAGCTTTGTTTAAAAGATTTCCCTGTGGAACGAACCGGACTTACTAAAAACTACACTACTGTATGATTAGGTACACTGTCTATAAGTGTTGTAGCAAGGTTTAGGTCTATCCATTCTATAAATAAATAAATATCTTGTGTAAAATTAAATCGTATTTAATAGTTTTTCCTAGTAAAATATAAGTTATTTCATATACACCTCGCATAACATCAACAATTCCATATGAAAAACTGATTTTAATAATATATCACATACAATTATTCTTCAAACTTACAACTTCGCTATATTACATAAAACATGAAATATAGTACACTTTGATACAGAACAGTTTTGAAGATAAAACTAGTTAATACGCAAGTTGTTCAGCAAAGAAAATAAAGACACGTAATTCATAAGTCCAGAAACAAGTCATGCATTCAGGTTTTACTAAGACGACTTCCCATCCTTGGTCTTGTGGAAAGTAACCGTTATGACCATTGGCTAGGCAGCATGTTGTAATGTTGTCAAAAGGACGAGAGTTTCGTAATGCCCAACAGCCTCGTAGCAATCTAAAAACCTTGTTTCTTACCCCAACTACTGAGTCCGTCACTTGTGGGAATGTTTTATTTAAAAGTTGTAACCCGATATTATTTTTCTCACTTTGATAAGAAGCGAACATCACTAACCCATAAGTATAACTTGTTTCTTTATGTTGCATGTTAGAAGCTCTTTCTAACTCACGAAATCCTATATTGGGATATGTTGAGTCAAAATAGGTTCGTAACCTGTAGCGTAAAATTGCATTTGGGTTCCCTGCATTTAACGCTTTAAATAAAACACGGCGTAGCTTACGGTCTCCCTAATGTGATATACCCCACCTATCAAAGGAAAGCCTTTTATAAACTAAGGAATTTCCGGAAAGTCTTTCAAATGTTTGACAAGTTAATTTCGCCATAACTAAATGTGCTGATGAACTCTGACCGACTCTAGACAAGATTTCTTCAATCATATCCTCTGGTAGGTCTTCTAAAATATTCGGTTGTCTACCCTTAACGTCCATTTTGTTTTTATACTGTAAAATAGACAAGGATTAGATTCGTAAAAGATAATTAACAAACAATACAAGCAATTTTTACATAGAACATAAAAGTAAAAGCACACTACAATACATACACAATATGATTACAACCCTCTAATCTGAATCACTGGTTTCTTCTTCTTCGAACTTGGTTCGTTTTCCTAATTTTCTAGGAATATATGGTGTTCCTCTAATACGAGCCGTCGTTTTCCACAATGGTTTAGAAAAACCTGGTGGTTTAGAGGTTCCTGGGTCATTGTTACATTTTAGGAAATACAGATGTTGCCGATACATATAAAGTTCATCGGGGTTGGAATCGGGTTTCTCTATTTTTATACCTTTTCCCTTATTATTTTCTTTCGCTTTATTAAATTGGGTCGAGGTAATTTCTATAACATCATCGGAATCCTCATCGGGATCCGATTCATCGAAAAATTGGTAATCTTCCCAATATTTTGCTTCCTCGGCGGAAACACCATTGACCATTATTAACTTTGGTCCGTTGGCTGAGGATTTTCTTTTATTTAATCGAATTACTGTAGGTATCGATATTTCTTCCTTCGGAACCTCTTCTTCTTCTGGTTCCTCCTCTTCCGGTTCCTCCTCTTCCAGTTCCTCCTCTTCCGGTTCTTCTTCTTCCGGTTCCTCCTCTTCCGATTCCTCCTCTTCCGGTTCTTCTTCGGGAATTTGTGAATCTTCCCAAAATATATTCGACTCTTCATTATTATTAGGTGAATCGATGGGATTTGTACTAGTGGTAGACATCTATCACACAATATCAAACACATCAAGAGGTTAATATATCACATAATATTTACATGTTAATAATATATAGTTTCCAACAAAAGTGTTAAGCAATCGTTTTTAAAGAAAACACGGTCGAAGTCCAGACTCACTAATGTATCCTAACAAACTCGATAAGACACACTAATGCAAATTTCTGGTTCTCTAAGACCAACGCTCGGATACCAACTGAAATGTCCCGTTCATTTTGATTATAAACGTTCCATATTAATTGATTTCGTTGCGAGGTTTTGACCTCTATATGAGATGTTTTTCAAAGACTGCATTCATTTTTAAAACAAACATAACCTTTATTTTATCGATAAAGGTTTAAAAAGCATTACGTAGATTATCAAATAATGATAATCTAAAATATACTGTTTACACACGACCATTACATAATGGTTTACAATAAGAATATATTACATGAAAAATAAGTTTCTTGAATGCAGTTTTTACACAATATCATACAAGCATGGACTCCAAATCTTGTCCTTATTTTAGTATGCAACAGCGGAAGCTCTTAATAATCACCTGAGAATAAACATGCTTAAAACGTCAATAAAAATGTTGGTGAGTTATAGATTTAACCTATATATTATCAAATCATAATAATAGACCACAAGATTTCATATTTCAATACATCCCATACATAGAGATAAAAATCATTCATATAGTGAACACCTGGTAACCGACATTAACAAGAACAATATAGAATATCCCCATCATTCCGAGACACCCATCGGACATGATAATTTCGAAGTACTAAAGCATTCCAAATTCCAGAATGGGGCTTGTTGGGCCCGATAGATCTATCTTTAGGATTCGCGTCAATTTGGGGGTCTGTTCCCAAATTCTTAGGCTACCAAGCTAAAAAGGGGCATATTCGGCTTCGATCATTCTCCCATATAATGTAGTTTCATTTACTTGTGTCTATTTCATAAAACATTTATAAAGTTGCATGTATTCTCATCCCAAAATATTAGATTTTAAAAGTGGGACTATAACTCACTTTCACAGATTTTTACTTCACCGGGAAGTAAGACTTGGCCACTGATCGATTCACGAACCTATACAAATATGTACATATATATCAAAGTATGATCAAAATATATTTACAACATTTTTTATTACATTTTAATGATTTGAGTTTGTTAAGTCAGCAGTCCTCGTTAGTAACCTTGTGATGACCCGAAATTTTTTGACTTATTTAAACCAATTCTCTATACGATTTATTATTTTAACACGTTAAACAAAGTCTGTTAGATTGAGTCTCAAAATTTTAGAACTGTTTTATATATACAATTACCTTTGATTACTCTCGACGATTCATGAACAATTATATGTATGTATATATATATATATATGTACAAGTAAAAACGACTTTCCTACAGTAAAACCCTATTTGCTACAGTGAAAACGACTTTGCTACAGTGATTTGCTATAGTAAACACTATTTGCGACAGCAAACACTATTTGCTACAGTAAAAATTACTTTGCTACAGTGAAACACTATTTGCTACAGTAAAACATTATTTGCTACAGTGAAACCGTATTTTGCTACAGTGCTACAGTGATTTGCTACAGTACACTATTTGCTACAGTACCACTATTTGATGTCGACGAACTAGAAAACAAATCACAAATGAGCTGGCAGACCACCCCAAAATTCTGGCCAAGTGCTATAAATAGCCAAGAATTCGGACGAGTTTATCATATTTATTTTCTTTCTTTCTTCTGCAATCCATAATAATATTTATAATTTATAATTTAAAGTTTAATAATAATAAGGTATATACGCGGGTGTTTTTAATTCGGGTTTCAAACCGCTTTAAGCTAAGGAAATATTGGGTATTATTCGAGGTATTGTTCTTGAATCCAAGGCCAACCATACAGTCGTCTACCATCATTACGTCTACGCAATTTTCCTACAATATTGAATCGCAATATTGAACTATGAGTTATAGTCTCCCTTTTTAAATACTTTAAATATTTTTGGACTGAGAATACATGCAATTTATTTTAAAACGCGATAAGACACAAGTACATACTAAATTCTACACTGAGTTAAACCAAAAATCCCTTAGCTTTGGTAACTAGTAGCTGCCAGTACATAGGATATGGACTGGTGGGCGCGAATAATTGTATATGGATCCATAGGGCTTGACATCCCCGTCCGAGCTAGAGCGCTAGCCTTTTAACGGACGTATGTTATTTGAGTTTAAGACACGTTGGTTTGCGTGTATTAAAACGAATGGGGTAATTATCACTATAGCGTTAAGTTTAGTTACCAGGGTGCTCTGTTAGTAGAATCTATTGATAAACTTTTGATGAAATCTTGTGGTCTATCTTTATATATGTTTATGACTCGAGCAATTAAACCTATAACTCACCAACATTCGTGTTGACTTTTTAGCATGTTTTATTCTCAGGTCCTTAGAATGCTTCCGCTGTGATGTGCTTGTTGCCTGCATGGAGTCTCTCATGCTTTGTACAAAGTTTATTGCATTCAAAATAAATCTGCGTTGTGTAATAAATAATTGGACTGTGATGTCAACATGTAAATTAAAGACTTGTGTATTTCGGGGTTTTGCTTATACCTAAGCACTCGCCCACATGTTTATAACTTTCTATGTTTAGAAAGTTACTTATTTTAATGAATGCAATATTTTATCAAAACGTATCATATAGAGGTCAAAACCTCACTGTGGAATCAATGATTAACGTGCCACGTCAATAGCGATTTTGACGGGTAGTTACAAACCTACAGCTAGTTGTCCACAGTTAGATGTACAGAAATAAATATATATAAATTATCTTAGATCAATCCACGACCCAGTGTATACAAGGCTCAAGCTAGATCACAACTCAAACTATATATATTATTTTGGAATCAACCTCAACCCTGTATAGCTAACTCCAACATTACTGCATATAGAGTGTCTATGGTTGTTCCAAAATATATTATATAGATGGGTCGATATGATATGTCAAAACATTGTATACGTGTCTATGGTATCCCAAGATTACATAATATATATTAGAATACATGAAAAACAATATAAGTTTGTTAAGTTATGATTTGTATAGAATTTTTACAATATTTCCCGTAGCTACAACAATAAAAAAAAATCCAATCTTGTTTTACCCATAACTTCTTCGTTTTAAATCCGTTTTGAGTGAATCAAATTGCTATGGTTTCATATTGAACTCTATTTTATGAGTATAAATAGAAAATTTATAGGTTTATAGTTGGAAACATAAGTTACAAGTCATTTTTGTAAAGGTAGTCATTTCAGTCGAAAAAAATGACGTCTAGATGACCATTTTGGAAAACATACTTCCACTTTGAGTTTAACCATGATTTTTGGATATAGTTTCATGTTCATA